>NW_027457964.1:0-159031 GCF_050624435.1 Tenrec ecaudatus
AGTTGAATGAGTTCACTTCCTCTCCATGGAGTGCAATGTTTGCCATTGGCATTGCATTTTGCTGTTTTAAGACCTATCAAATCAGTTTGAACTCACAGAAACACTAGAGAAAACAATTAAACACAGGTCTTGCCTCATCCTCACAATTTTCATGTATGAGGCCTTTGTTGTGGTTACTGTGGCAATGTATATTCTTAAAGGTCATCCTTTTAAAAATGACCTTATGCTTTATCAAGCAGGATGTCCTCTTCCAAGTTCTGATTTCCTTGACACATGTTCAAAGTACTTGAGATGAAGTAATAACATGCTCACTTCTTTCTACTAATGATTACAAGTGTACATCATCCAATATATGATTGTTTGTTCTTCTGGCAGTCCATCACACCATGAAATTATTCACCAGTACCATAATTCAAATACATTGTTTAATTTTAGATCTTTCTCATTCATTCTCCATCTTTCACGTGCATATGAGACAATTGAAAACTTCATAGCTTGGGCCAGGTGTATCTCAGTCCTCAAAGGGACATCCTTGCTCTTCAATCTTTGAAGAGTTCTGTGCAACAGGTTTGCTCAATGAAATGCATCATTGACTGGGGTTTCCATGAATATTAATTGTAGATCCATGCAAAATGAACTCCATCCCAACTTTAATCTTGTCTCTATTTCCCATATTTTCCATTGTCCCATAGATTCATTTTGTTTACATTGAATTGTGGTGTACAGAGAAGGCGGAAATTCCTGGACTTCATCAGTAAGTTTTCAAATCCTGCTATCACCTTAGAACATGTTTTCAAATCCTGCTATCTTAGAACATGTAGCTTTATATCACCTGCATATCACAGATTATTAGCGGAGTTTCCTACAACCTTGATGTGTTTTCCATTTAGTACAGCTTCTCGTGTTATTTGTCCCATTTAGCATGTTATGCAGAGAAACTGCTGACATGTTCTATGATTCTGTATTTCTGTGATGCACAATGAACACCCATGGAAGCAACAAACCAAAAATCACACCACATTGAGCTTAGATATGAAAAATGACTTCATCAAAGTGCTTAAAATGCTTTCCAGATAATATGGCTATTCTATAACCACCCATTCCAAGAAAATATCTTCAAAAAAAACCCCAATGCCAATCAAACAAACAATAATAGCAGCAATGATTAATGTGAGTTAATATATTTGTATTTTTGCAACTTAAATGTCTCCTTCAGTCAAGTTCCATTTCATACCCTTTGCCTATTTTGAGTCTCAAAACCCTACATGTTCCACTGTCATTACTGGCAGTAAGTGAGATGGCATGATAAAGAGAGAGAAGTTAACTCTCCAGCAAATATGCAGAGGAATGAGAAAACATGGTAAAATAAATGTCCACTCTTAACTGAGGTTTTTAAAATATCAGAATCTCTTAACATTCTCTGTGCTTTCTGTGTCCCAACAGTTACTCTGATTTTCAGCCTAAGGAGATTGATTCCTCAATAGATGGAAGCAAATCTTAAGAAAGAGGAGGAACAATGCATGAATACTTTCTTTTAATAAATTGGCACTCTATGATGCTCACTCTCCCGACACAACTGCTGAAGCCAAAGCGGGTGAACAAGTAAATGTGGTGAAGAAAGCTGGTGGTGCACGGCTAACAAAAGAGATAGTGACTGGGGTCTTAAAGGCTTGAAGATAAACAAGCGGCCATCTAGCTCAGAAGCAACAAATCCCACATGGAAGAACACACAAGCCTGTGTGATCGAGTGGTCCCAAAGGGATCAGTTATCAGGCATCAAAGAACAAAAAAATCATACCATTGACTGCACACCTCCATGATAGGATCGCTGAAGACAAATGCGTGCATAAGCAAATGTGGCGAAGAAAGCTGATGGTGCCCAGCTATCAAAAGAGATAGTGTCTGGGGTCTTAAAAGCTTGAAGGTGAACAAGCGGCCATCTAGCTCAGACACAAAAAAGCCCAAATGGAAGAAGCACACCAACCAGTGCGATCACGGCGTGCCAAAGGGACCAGGTATAAGTATCATGCAAAAAAAAGACATATATGTGTGTGTATGTATGTATGTATATGTATGTATGTGTGTGTGTATATATATACATACATATATATATATATACATACATACATACCATATTGAATGAAGGGGGAAGTGCACAGTGGAGACCCAGGGCCCAAGTGTCGGCCACTGGAGATCCCCTCATAGAGGGGTTTAGGAGAGGAGACGAGTCAGTCAGGGTGCGAGGTAGTACCGATGAAGAACACAGCTTTCCCCCAGATCCTGGATGATTCCTCCCCCCAACTACCGTGATCCGAATTCTACCTTGCAGGACTGGCTAGGGCAGAGGTTGTAAAATGGTGCATACGGGGGCTGGAGGCACAGGGAATCCAGGGTGGATGATACCTTCAGGACCAAGGTTGTGAGGGGCGATGCTGGGAAAGTGGAGGGTGAGTGGGTTGGAAAGGGGGAACTGATTACAAGGACCCACATGTGACCTCCTCCCTGGGAGAGGGACAGCAGAGAAGGGGGGAAAGGGATACTCTGGATAGGGCAAGATATGACAAAATAACAATGTATAAATTACCAAGGGCACATGAGGGAGAGGGGAGCGGGGAGGGAGGGGGAAAAAAGAGGACCTGATGTAAAGGGCTTAAGTGGAGAGCAAATGCTTTGAGAATGATTGGGGCAGGGAACGTTCGGATGTGCTTAATACAATTGATGTATGTATATGTATGTTTGTGATAAGAGTTGTATAAGCCCCTAATAAAATGTAAAAAAAGAAAATGATTAGGGCAAAGAATGTACAGATGTGCTTTATACAATTGATGTATGTATATGTATGGATTGTGATAAGAGTTGTATGAGCCCCTAATAAAATGTTTTTTTTTAAAAAGAAATATAAAAAAAAGAAAGAGGGGACATTAGACTTTTTCTTTTCAGTTTCTCAGAAAAGATTGGAAGTTTCTCTACTTTTTTTCGTCTTTCTTCTGGGGTTTCTAACATTCAGATCACCTCTTCAATTTCCAGGTTAAGTTTTAAAACTTCGTGAAAAACATCACGTTGTGGGAAGAGTTCTCGATGAACTAGAGCCGGGTTGCCCCCAGGCACTAGGGATATCAGGCCTCTATTGACCTGTGAGACATGACGTTGCTGGAAGCATCAGTGTACAGAGGCATGGGAACCTCAAAAGAGTTTCTTCCGTGTGAAAATAACAACCAGGCTGAACTTCATGGCAGGGTTCCAGATTCCCAGGAATTCCACGGGCTGTATTGCTCAGAGATAGAACCTACTGCTTGGGGCACACTTAATCTGACAAACTTGCTGGACTCACGGCTTTCCCAAAGACCCAAGATTCTCAAAGAGCGAGAGTAAGTTTGACGGAAAAACACATTGCCGGTGGCGCCTTTTGACCTTGAAACCGGCAAGAAGCAAGATTTCCCTTAAACCATGAATCTCAGAAACATTGTGACAGTGAAGTAAAACCAGTGAGAGCAGATGTACTTCCAATAATCCAACACTTAAATTAGACCTCATACCTAAATCCTATCCTAAAAACAACCCTAATCCTAACCCTAAACTAGGTGAAAAGCTAACCCTAGGTGTAAACCTAAACAGAGATGTACCCTAAGCCTAGGTCTAACTGTATTCTCCTAACCTTAAACTTAACCCTAACCTAAGGCTCACCCTAAAGCAAGCCCTAACCATAACCGTATGTCTACCCTAAGGGTAACCCTAATCCTAACCCCAAATCTGATGTGAACATGCAGCTGCCACTACAACTAACCTTACTCCTAACCGTCATTCTTCGCCTGAACCTAACTTAACTCTATCCCTCACCTTCAATCGAAGCATCCATAGCACCGTTAATGTAATCCAATCCCTTAAACTAGACAGAGAGCTAAATTTAACCATAACCAAAATGGACGTAACACACAAACCGTAAGCCTGAACCCAACTCTTAACCTCGCACACTGTCTAACCCTCACACAAATATTAACCCCAACCCATATCTAAACAGTCAAGTTTACCATAGGCCTAAATGAGACAATAGGTTCGCTCATCCTTAAGTACTAAATCCTACTCTTACCTTCCACCTCACACTCACCCTACATTTGATCCTCAGACTTACCATAACCCGAATCCTCACACAGCCGTAACTCTAACGTGAACTCTAACTCTGTCCCTAAACATGCCCAAATGCCTGTACCTATGCCCGTCTAAAGTTAAACCTAAACCGAAATCTTCTCTGCCACCGTTTTGCAGCAGTTTAAAGAAGTACACTGGGAAAGATTTTTCTGCAAGGAAGAAACTGCAGGCGGCGTGCCTGAACTGAGAATATCATGCTGCACGAGCTCTTTGGCCTCAGATGCTAGAAGTGCCATGAGTGGGAAGTATAAAGAAACGGGACTTTACTTTCTCCGTGATCATCAACCTTTGTGGATTCTCTTTGTTCTAGACGCCTGAAATAAAGACAGTTGTCCTGAGTTCACCTAAACCTCCACCGAGTGAGGCGCGGGAACTTGCCGGTATCAGAGAATTCCCAAGAAGGCTGAACGTCCACAATTAAATGGTCATTGCCCAGAAAGAAACGCCAGCCGGATCAGCCTGGGAAACAAGCTTCCATTAGACAATGAAGATGTGAGAATCTGGTACGGCCACAGTTCACGGTTTCCATAGATCCATGCAATTCCGTGTTGAATTTCAGTCCGAAAATGAAACCGCTGGAGCCTCTGTTCAGCAGGCCCTGGTGTAGCTCCCAGAGGCACAATGGTGCTCCTCTAGAATTTGGACGAAAAACGTTTTCACGGGAATAAGCAACCTTGATCAAGCCAGGTGGGTCTTGGAAAAACGAAATTGCTGCGTGTGCCTGGAATACTGACAAGCACTCACCTGTGTCACTCTATGGCGCATTCAGCACAGGAATCTGCATCGATTGAGCCAAGACAAAGGAAAGTTCAGGGAGGCAGCACCCGTGTAGAAAAGCATTTGTTCTTCAAAGAGGAGGCCAATATTGTGAAACGACATACCCATGGCAAATAGTTTTCATCGGCAGTTTCATGGAGCAATATTGCGGGGAGAGAAAAGGCACCACCTGAGGGAGGCACGCTCAAAAAAACTACGTAGGGCAGGAGACGGGTCGCCACCAGGCACTAGGGGTGTCGGGCCTCAACATTGTAAGCAGAGTTCACTGAGTCCCTGAGTGAAGTTTTCTCCGGTGTCCTTCGTCTACGTTCCTAAAATTTACTCTGCGGTTTCGGATGACTCTGGGTTACGAACGGCCACCATTCACCGTTCTCCTTACACTCGTGCGTCTCCATCGACCTTAAAGGAAAGGGAGGACACGCAGATGCTGGCAGCTAAATTCAGCAGAGTTAGTGTCAACACAAAAGAGACAGCTCTGTGGGGACCCGTCTTCCATGGTAAAACATTTCCTAACGAATAAGAAATCTTCCCATCGCAATGACAATATGAGAGAATTGCCACCGGTGGATTTGCCGATGTGCCTATAAACATCTTCTTCAGGCCATGAAGTAGTGAAGCACGGGAACCCAGGCGCTTCACCATTTTTCCTAGACCAGTGAAACTTAAAGAGCCACTATTGACCTGTGAGACATGACGTTGCTGGAAGCATCAGTGTACAGAGGCATGGGAACCTCGAAGGAGTTTCTTCCGTGTGAAAATAACAACCAGGCTGAACTTCATGGCAGGGTTCCAGATTCCCAGGAATTCCACGGGCTGTATTGCTCAGAGATAGAACCTACTGCTTGGGGCACACTTAATCTGAAAAGCTTGCTGGACTCACGGCTTTCCCAAAGACCCAAGATTCTCAAAGAGCGAGCGTAAGTTTGACGGAAATACAAACTGCCGGTGGCGCCTTTTGACCTAGAAACCGGCAAGAAGCAAGATTTCCCTTAAACCATGAATCTCAGAAACATTGTGACAGTGAAGGAAAACCAGTGAGAGCAGATGTACTTCCAATAATCCAACACTTAAATTAGACCTCATACCTAAATCCTATCCTAAAAACAACCCTAATCCTAACCCTAAACTAGGTGAAAAGCTAACCCTACGTGTAAACCTAAACAGAGATGTAACCCTAAGACTAGGTCTAACTGTATTCTCCTAACCTTAAACTTAACCCTAACCTAAGGCTCACCCTAAAGCAAGCCCTAACCATAACCGTATGTCTACCCTAAGGCTAACCCTAATCCTAACCCCAAATCGGATGTGAACATGCAGCTCCCACTACAACTAACCTTACTCCTAACCGTCATTCTTCGCCTGAACCTAACTTAACTCTATCCCTCACCTTCAATCGATACCTCAATTTCACCGTTAATGTAAACCAATCCCTTAAACTAGAGAGAGAGCTTAACTTAACCTTAATGAAAACGGATGTAACACACAAACCGTAAGCCTGACCCCAAATCAAACTCGCACACTGTCTAACCCTCACACAAATATTAACCCCAACCCATATCTAAACAGTCAAGTTTACCATAAGCCTAAATGAGACAATAGGTTCGCTCATCCTTAAGCACTAAACCCTACTCTTACCTTCCACCTCACACTCACCCTACATTTGATCCTCAGACTTACCATAACCCGAATCCTCACACAGCCGTAACTCTAACGTGAACTCTAACTCTGTCCCTAAACATGCCCAAATGCCTGTACCTATGCCCGTCTAAAGTTACACCTAAACCGAAATCTTCTGTGCCACCATTTTGCAGCAGTTTAAAGAAGTACACTGGGAAAGATTTTTCTGCAAGGAAGAAACTGCAGGCGGCGTGCCTGAACTGAGAATATCATGCTGCACGAGCTCTTTGGCCTCAGATGCTAGAAGTGCCATGAGTGGGAAATATAAAGAAACGGGACTTTACTTTCTCCGTGATCATCAACCTTTGTGGATTCTCTTTGTTCTAGACGCCAGAAATAAAGACAGTTGTCCTGAGTCACCTAAACCTCCACCGAGTGAGGCGCGGGAACTTGCCGGTATCAGAGAATTCTCAAGAAGGCTGAACGTCCACAATTAAATGGTTATTGCCCAGAAAGAAGCGCCAGCCAGATCAGCCTGGGAAACAAGCTTCCATTAGACAATGAAGATGTGAGAATCTGGTACGGCCACAGTTCACGTTTTCCATAGATCCATGCAATTCCGTGTTGAATTTCAGTCCGAAAATGAAACCGCTGGAGCCTCTGTTCAGCAGGCCCTGGTGTAGCTCCCAGAGGCACAATGGTGCTCCTCTAGAATTTGGACGAAAAACGTTTTCACGGGAATAAGCAACCTTGATCAAGCCAGGTGGGTCTTGGAAAAACGAAATTGCTGCGTGTGCCGGGAAAACTGACAAGCACTCACCTGTGTCACTCTATGGCGCATTCAGCACAGGAATCTGCATCGATTGAGCCAAGACAAAGGAAAGTTCAGGGAGGCAGCACCCGTGTAGAAAAGCATTTGTTCTTCAAAGAGGAGGCCAATATTGTGAAACGACATACCCATGGCAAATAGTTTTCATCGGCAGTTTCATGGAGCAATATTGCGGGGAGAGAAAAGGCACCACCTGAGGGAGGCACGCTCAAAAAAACTACGTAGGGCAGGAGAGGGGTCGCCCCCAGGCACTAGGGGTGTCGGGCCTCAACATTGTAAGCAGAGTTCACTGAAGTCCCTGAGTGAAGTTTTCTCCGGTGTTCTTCATCTACGTTCCTAAAATTTACTCTGCGGTTTCTGATGACTCTGGGTTACGAACGGCCACCATTCACCGTTCTCCTTACACTCGTGCGTCTCCATCGACCTTACATGGTAAAACATTTCCTAACGAATAAGAAATCTTCCCATCGCAATGACAATATGAGAGAATTGCCACCGGTGGATTTGCCGATGTGCCTATAAACAACTTCAGTACATGAAGTAGTGAAGCAAGGGGACCCAGGCGCTTCACCCTTTTTCCTAGACCAGTGAAACTTAAAGAGCCACTATTGACCTGTGAAACATGACGTTGCTGGAAGCATCAGTGTACAGAGGCATGGGAACCTCAAAGGAGTTTCTTCCGTGTGAAAATAACAACCAGGCTGAACTTCATGGCAGGGTTCCAGATTCCCAGGAATTCCACGGGCTGTATTGCTCAGAGATAGAACCTACTGCTTGGGGCACACTTAATCTGAAAAGCTTGCTGGACTCACGGCTTTCCCAAAGACCCAAGATTCTCAAAGAGCGAGCATAAGTTTGACGGAAAAACAAACTGCCGGTGGCGCCTTTTGATCTTGAAACCGGCAAGAAGCAAGATTTCCCTTAAACCATGAATCTCAGAAACATTGTGACAGTGAAGGAAAACCAGTGAGAGCAGATGTACTTCCAATAATCCAACACTTAAATTAGACCTCATACCTAAATCCTATCCTAAAAACAACCCTAATCCTAACCCTAAACAAGGTGAAAAGCTAACCCTAGGTGTAAACCTAAACAGAGATGTAACCCTAAGCCTAGGTCTAATTGTATTCTCCTAACCTTAAACTTAACCCTAAACTAAGGCTCAACCTAAAGCAAGCCCTAACTATAACCGTATGTCTACCCTAAGGCTAACCCTAATCCTAACACCAAATCAGATGTGAACATGCAGCTCCCCCTACAACTAACCTTACTCCTAACCGTCATTCTTCGCCTGAACCTAACTTAACTCTATCCCTCACCTTCAATCGATACCTCAATTTCACCGTTAATGTAAACCAATCCCTTAAACTAGACAGAGAACTTAACTTTATCTTAATGAAAACAGATGTAACACACAAACCGTAAGCATGACCCCAACTCAACCTCGCACACTGTCTAACCCTCACACAAATATTAACCCCAACCCATATCTAAACAGTCAAGTTTACCATAAACCTAAATGAGACAATAGGTTCGCTCATCCTTAAGCACTAAACCCTACTCTTACCTTCCACCTCACACTCACCCTACATTTGATCCTCAGACTTACCATAACCGGAATCCTCACACAGCCGTAACTCTAACGTGAACTCTAACTCTTTCCCTAAACATGCCCAAATGCCTGTACCTATGCCCGTCTAAAGTTAAACCTAAACGAAATCTTCTGTGCCACCATTTTGCAGCAGTTTAAAGAAGTACACTGGGAAAGATTTTTCTGCAAGGAAGAAACTGCAGGCGGCGTGCCTGAACTGAGAATATCATGCTGCACGAGCTCTTTGGCCTCAGATGCTAGAAGTGCCATGAGTGGGAAATATAAAGAAACGGGACTTTACTTTCTCCGTGATCATCAACCTTTGTGGATTCTCTTTGTTCTAGACGCCTGAAATAAAGACAGTTGTCCTGAGTCACCTAAACCTCCACCGAGTGAGGCGCGGGAACTTGCCGGTATCAGAGAATTCCCAAGAAGGCTGAACGTCCACAATTAAATGGTCATTGCCCAGAAAGAAGTGCCAGCCGGATCAGCCTGGGAAACAAGCTTCCATTAGACAATGAAGATGTGAGAATCTGGTACGGCTACAGTTCATGGTTTCCATAGATCCATGCAATTCCGTGTTGAATTTCAGTCCGAAAATGAAACCGCTGGAGCCTCTGTTCAGCAGGCCCTGGTGTAGCTCCCAGAGGCACAATGGTGCTCCTCTAGAATTTGGACGAAAAACGTTTTCACCGGAATAAGCAACCTTGATCAAGCCAGGTGGGTCTTGGAAAAACGAAATTGCTGCGTGTGCCTGCAATACTGACAAGCACTCACCTGTGTCACTCTATGGCGCAATCAGCACAGGAATCTGCATCGATTGAGCCAAGACAAAGGAAAGTTCAGGGAGGCAGCACCCGTGTAGAAAAGCATTTGTTCTTCAAAGAGGAGGCCAATATTGTGAAATGACATACCCATGGCAAATAGTTTTCATCGGCAGTTTCATGGAGCAATATTGCGGGGAGAGAAAAGGCACCACCTGAGAGAGGCACGCTCAAAAAAACTACGTAGGGCAGGATACGGGTCGCCCCCAGGCACTAGGGGTGTCGGGCCTCAACATTGTAAGCAGAGTTCACTGAAGTCCCTGAGTGAAGTTTTCTCCGGTGTCCTTCCTCTACGTTCCTAAAATTTACTCTGCGGTTTCTGATGACTCTGGGTTACGAACGGCCACCATTCACCGTTCTCCTTACACTCGTGCGTCTCCATCGACCTTAAAGGAAAGGGAGGACACGCAGATGCTGGCAGCTAAATTCAGCAGAGTTAGTGTCAACACAAAAGAGACAGCTCTGTGGGCACCCGTCGTCCATGGTAAAACATTTCCTAACGAATAAGAAATCTTCCCATCGCAATGACAATATGAGAGAATTGCCACCGGTGGATTTGCCGATGTGCCTATAAACATCTTCTTCAGGTCATGAAGTAGTGAAGCACGGGAACCCAGGCGCTTCACCCTTTTTCCTAGACCAGTGAAACTTAAAGAGCCACTATTGACCTGTGAGACATGACGTTGCTGGAAGCATCAGTGTACAGAGGCATGGGAACCTCAAAGGAGTTTCTTCCGTGTGAAAATAAACAACCAGGCTGAACTTCATGGCAGGGTTCCAGATTCCCAGGAATTCCACGGGCTGTATTGCTCAGAGATAGAACCTACTGCTTGGGGCACACTTAATCTGAAAAGCTTGCTGGACTCACGGCTTTCCCAAAGACCCAAGATTCTCAAAGAGCGAGCGTAAGTTTGACGGAAATACAAACTGCCGGTGGCGCCTTTTGACCTAGAAACCGGCAAGAAGCAAGATTTCCCTTAAACCATGAATCTCAGAAACATTGTGACAGTGAAGGAAAACCAGTGAGAGCAGATGTACTTCCAATAATCCAACACTTAAATTAGACCTCATACCTAAATCCTATCCTAAAAACAACCCTAATCCTAACCCTAAACTAGGTGAAAAGCTAACCCTACGTGTAAACCTAAACAGAGATGTAACCCTAAGACTAGGTCTAACTGTATTCTCCTAACCTTAAACTTAACCCTAACCTAAGGCTCACCCTAAAGCAAGCCCTAACCATAACCGTATGTCTACCCTAAGGCTAACCCTAATCCTAACCCCAAATCGGATGTGAACATGCAGCTCCCACTACAACTAACCTTACTCCTAACCGTCATTCTTCGCCTGAACCTAACTTAACTCTATCCCTCACCTTCAATCGATACCTCAATTTCACCGTTAATGTAAACCAATCCCTTAAACTAGAGAGAGAGCTTAACTTAACCTTAATGAAAACGGATGTAACACACAAACCGTAAGCCTGACCCCAAATCAAACTCGCACACTGTCTAACCCTCACACAAATATTAACCCCAACCCATATCTAAACAGTCAAGTTTACCATAAGCCTAAATGAGACAATAGGTTCGCTCATCCTTAAGCACTAAACCCTACTCTTACCTTCCACCTCACACTCACCCTACATTTGATCCTCAGACTTACCATAACCCGAATCCTCACACAGCCGTAACTCTAACGTGAACTCTAACTCTGTCCCTAAACATGCCCAAATGCCTGTACCTATGCCCGTCTAAAGTTACACCTAAACCGAAATCTTCTGTGCCACCATTTTGCAGCAGTTTAAAGAAGTACACTGGGAAAGATTTTTCTGCAAGGAAGAAACTGCAGGCGGCGTGCCTGAACTGAGAATATCATGCTGCACGAGCTCTTTGGCCTCAGATGCTAGAAGTGCCATGAGTGGGAAATATAAAGAAACGGGACTTTACTTTCTCCGTGATCATCAACCTTTGTGGATTCTCTTTGTTCTAGACGCCTGAAATAAAGACAGTTGTCCTGAGTCACCTAAACCTCCACCGAGTGAGGCGCGGGAACTTGCCGGTATCAGAGAATTCCCAAGAAGGCTGAACGTCCACAATTAAATGGTCATTGCCCAGAAAGAAGTGCCAGCCGGATCAGCCTGGGAAACAAGCTTCCATTAGACAATGAAGATGTGAGAATCTGGTACGGCTACAGTTCATGGTTTCCATAGATCCATGCAATTCCGTGTTGAATTTCAGTCCGAAAATGAAACCGCTGGAGCCTCTGTTCAGCAGGCCCTGGTGTAGCTCCCAGAGGCACAATGGTGCTCCTCTAGAATTTGGACGAAAAACGTTTTCACCGGAATAAGCAACCTTGATCAAGCCAGGTGGGTCTTGGAAAAACGAAATTGCTGCGTGTGCCTGCAATACTGACAAGCACTCACCTGTGTCACTCTATGGCGCAATCAGCACAGGAATCTGCATCGATTGAGCCAAGACAAAGGAAAGTTCAGGGAGGCAGCACCCGTGTAGAAAAGCATTTGTTCTTCAAAGAGGAGGCCAATATTGTGAAATGACATACCCATGGCAAATAGTTTTCATCGGCAGTTTCATGGAGCAATATTGCGGGGAGAGAAAAGGCACCACCTGAGAGAGGCACGCTCAAAAAAACTACGTAGGGCAGGATACGGGTCGCCCCCAGGCACTAGGGGTGTCGGGCCTCAACATTGTAAGCAGAGTTCACTGAAGTCCCTGAGTGAAGTTTTCTCCGGTGTCCTTCCTCTACGTTCCTAAAATTTACTCTGCGGTTTCTGATGACTCTGGGTTACGAACGGCCACCATTCACCGTTCTCCTTACACTCGTGCGTCTCCATCGACCTTAAAGGAAAGGGAGGACACGCAGATGCTGGCAGCTAAATTCAGCAGAGTTAGTGTCAACACAAAAGAGACAGCTCTGTGGGCACCCGTCGTCCATGGTAAAACATTTCCTAACGAATAAGAAATCTTCCCATCGCAATGACAATATGAGAGAATTGCCACCGGTGGATTTGCCGATGTGCCTATAAACATCTTCTTCAGGTCATGAAGTAGTGAAGCACGGGAACCCAGGCGCTTCACCCTTTTTCCTAGACCAGTGAAACTTAAAGAGCCACTATTGACCTGTGAGACATGACGTTGCTGGAAGCATCAGTGTACAGAGGCATGGGAACCTCAAAGGAGTTTCTTCCGTGTGAAAATAACAACCAGGCTGAACTTCATGGCAGGGTTCCAGATTCCCAGGAATTCCACGGGCTGTATTGCTCAGAGATAGAACCTACTGCTTGGGGCACACTTAATCTGAAAAGCTTGCTGGACTCACGGCTTTCCCAAAGACCCAAGATTCTCAAAGAGCGAGCGTAAGTTTGACGGAAATACAAACTGCCGGTGGCGCCTTTTGACCTAGAAACCGGCAAGAAGCAAGATTTCCCTTAAACCATGAATCTCAGAAACATTGTGACAGTGAAGGAAAACCAGTGAGAGCAGATGTACTTCCAATAATCCAACACTTAAATTAGACCTCATACCTAAATCCTATCCTAAAAACAACCCTAATCCTAACCCTAAACTAGGTGAAAAGCTAACCCTACGTGTAAACCTAAACAGAGATGTAACCCTAAGACTAGGTCTAACTGTATTCTCCTAACCTTAAACTTAACCCTAACCTAAGGCTCACCCTAAAGCAAGCCCTAACCATAACCGTATGTCTACCCTAAGGCTAACCCTAATCCTAACCCCAAATCGGATGTGAACATGCAGCTCCCACTACAACTAACCTTACTCCTAACCGTCATTCTTCGCCTGAACCTAACTTAACTCTATCCCTCACCTTCAATCGATACCTCAATTTCACCGTTAATGTAAACCAATCCCTTAAACTAGAGAGAGAGCTTAACTTAACCTTAATGAAAACGGATGTAACACACAAACCGTAAGCCTGACCCCAAATCAAACTCGCACACTGTCTAACCCTCACACAAATATTAACCCCAACCCATATCTAAACAGTCAAGTTTACCATAAGCCTAAATGAGACAATAGGTTCGCTCATCCTTAAGCACTAAACCCTACTCTTACCTTCCACCTCACACTCACCCTACATTTGATCCTCAGACTTACCATAACCCGAATCCTCACACAGCCGTAACTCTAACGTGAACTCTAACTCTGTCCCTAAACATGCCCAAATGCCTGTACCTATGCCCGTCTAAAGTTACACCTAAACCGAAATCTTCTGTGCCACCATTTTGCAGCAGTTTAAAGAAGTACACTGGGAAAGATTTTTCTGCAAGGAAGAAACTGCAGGCGGCGTGCCTGAACTGAGAATATCATGCTGCACGAGCTCTTTGGCCTCAGATGCTAGAAGTGCCATGAGTGGGAAATATAAAGAAACGGGACTTTACTTTCTCCGTGATCATCAACCTTTGTGGATTCTCTTTGTTCTAGACGCCTGAAATAAAGACAGTTGTCCTGAGTCACCTAAACCTCCACCGAGTGAGGCGCGGGAACTTGCCGGTATCAGAGAATTCTCAAGAAGGCTGAACGTCCACAATTAAATGGTTATTGCCCAGAAAGAAGCGCCAGCCAGATCAGCCTGGGAAACAAGCTTCCATTAGACAATGAAGATGTGAGAATCTGGTACGGCCACAGTTCACGTTTTCCATAGATCCATGCAATTCCGTGTTGAATTTCAGTCCGAAAATGAAACCGCTGGAGCCTCTGTTCAGCAGGCCCTGGTGTAGCTCCCAGAGGCACAATGGTGCTCCTCTAGAATTTGGACGAAAAACGTTTTCACGGGAATAAGCAACCTTGATCAAGCCAGGTGGGTCTTGGAAAAACGAAATTGCTGCGTGTGCCGGGAAAACTGACAAGCACTCACCTGTGTCACTCTATGGCGCATTCAGCACAGGAATCTGCATCGATTGAGCCAAGACAAAGGAAAGTTCAGGGAGGCAGCACCCGTGTAGAAAAGCATTTGTTCTTCAAAGAGGAGGCCAATATTGTGAAACGACATACCCATGGCAAATAGTTTTCATCGGCAGTTTCATGGAGCAATATTGCGGGGAGAGAAAAGGCACCACCTGAGGGAGGCACGCTCAAAAAAACTACGTAGGGCAGGAGAGGGGTCGCCCCCAGGCACTAGGGGTGTCGGGCCTCAACATTGTAAGCAGAGTTCACTGAAGTCCCTGAGTGAAGTTTTCTCCGGTGTCCTTCATCTACGTTCCTAAAATTTACTCTGCGGTTTCTGATGACTCTGGGTTACGAACGGCCACCATTCACCGTTCTCCTTACACTCGTGCGTCTCCATCGACCTTACATGGTAAAACATTTCCTAACGAATAAGAAATCTTCCCATCGCAATGACAATATGAGAGAATTGCCACCGGTGGATTTGCCGATGTGCCTATAAACAACTTCAGTACATGAAGTAGTGAAGCAAGGGGACCCAGGCGCTTCACCCTTTTTCCTAGACCAGTGAAACTTAAAGAGCCACTATTGACCTGTGAAACATGACGTTGCTGGAAGCATCAGTGTACAGAGGCATGGGAACCTCAAAGGAGTTTCTTCCGTGTGAAAATAACAACCAGGCTGAACTTCATGGCAGGGATCCAGATTCCCAGGAATTCCACGGGCTGTATTGCTCAGAGATAGAACCTACTGCTTGGGGCACACTTAATCTGAAAAGCTTGCTGGACTCACGGCTTTCCCAAAGACCCAAGATTCTCAAAGAGCGAGCATAAGTTTGACGGAAAAACAAACTGCCGGTGGCGCCTTTTGATCTTGAAACCGGCAAGAAGCAAGATTTCCCTTAAACCATGAATCTCAGAAACATTGTGACAGTGAAGGAAAACCAGTGAGAGCAGATGTACTTCCAATAATCCAACACTTAAATTAGACCTCATACCTAAATCCTATCCTAAAAACAACCCTAATCCTAACCCTAAACAAGGTGAAAAGCTAACCCTAGGTGTAAACCTAAACAGAGATGTAACCCTAAGCCTAGGTCTAATTGTATTCTCCTAACCTTAAACTTAACCCTAAACTAAGGCTCAACCTAAAGCAAGCCCTAACTATAACCGTATGTCTACCCTAAGGCTAACCCTAATCCTAACACCAAATCAGATGTGAACATGCAGCTCCCCCTACAACTAACCTTACTCCTAACCGTCATTCTTCGCCTGAACCTAACTTAACTCTATCCCTCACCTTCAATCGATACCTCAATTTCACCGTTAATGTAAACCAATCCCTTAAACTAGACAGAGAACTTAACTTTATCTTAATGAAAACAGATGTAACACACAAACCGTAAGCATGACCCCAACTCAACCTCGCACACTGTCTAACCCTCACACAAATATTAACCCCAACCCATATCTAAACAGTCAAGTTTACCATAAACCTAAATGAGACAATAGGTTCGCTCATCCTTAAGCACTAAACCCTACTCTTACCTTCCACCTCACACTCACCCTACATTTGATCCTCAGACTTACCATAACCGGAATCCTCACACAGCCGTAACTCTAACGTGAACTCTAACTCTTTCCCTAAACATGCCCAAATGCCTGTACCTATGCCCGTCTAAAGTTAAACCTAAACGAAATCTTCTGTGCCACCATTTTGCAGCAGTTTAAAGAAGTACACTGGGAAAGATTTTTCTGCAAGGAAGAAACTGCAGGCGGCGTGCCTGAATTGAGAATATCATGCTGCACGAGCTCTTTGGCCTCAGATGCTAGAAGGCCATGAGTGGGAAGTATAAAGAAACGGGACTTTACTTTCTCCATGATCATCAACCTTTGTGGATTCTCTTTGTTCTAGACGCCTGAAATAAAGACAGTTGTCCTGAGTCACCTAAACCTCCACCGAGTGAGGCCTGGGAACTTGCCGGTAAAAGAGAATTCCGAAGAAGGCTGAACGTCCACAATTAAATGTTAATTGCCCAGAAAGAAGCCCCAGCCGGATCAACCATGGAAAACAAGCTTCCATTAGACAATGAAGATGTGAGAATCTTGCACGGCTACAGTTCACGGTTTCCATAGATCCATGCAATTCCGTGTTGAATTTCAGTCCGAAAATGAAACCGCTGGAGCCTCTGTTCAGCAGGCCCTGGTTAGCTCCCAGAGGCACAATGGTGCTCCTCTAGAATTTGGACGAAAAATGTTTTCACGGGAATAAGCTACCTTGATCAAGCCAGGTGGGTCTTGGAAAAACGAAATTGCTGCGTGTGCCTGGAATGCTGACAAGCACACACCTGTGTCACTCTATGGCGCATTCAGCACAGGAATCTGCATTGATTGAGCCAAGACAAAGGAAAGTTCAGGGAGGCAGCACCCGTGCAGAAAAGCATTTGTTCTTCAAAGAGGAGGCCAATTTTGTGAAACGACATACCCATGGCAAATAGTTTTCATCGGCAGAGTTTCATGGAGCAATATTGCGGGGAGAGAAAAGGCACCACCTGAGAGAGGCACGCTCAAAAAAACTACGTAGGGCAGGAGACGGGTCGCCCCCAGGCACTAGGGGTGTCGGGCCTCAACATTGTAAGCAGATTTCACTGAAGTCCCTGAGTGAAGTTTTCTCCAGTATCCTACGTCTACGTTCCTAAAATTTACTCTGCGGTTTCTGATGACTCTGGGTTATGAACGGCCACCATTCACCGTTCTCCTTACACTCGTGCGTCTCCATCGACCTTAAAGGAAAGGGAGGTCACGCAGATGCTGGCAGCTAAATTCAGCAGAGTTTGTCTCAACACAAAAGAGACAGCTCTGTGGGGACCCGTCTTCCATGGTAAAACATTTCCTACGGAATAAGAAATCTTCCCATCGCAATGACAATATGAGAGAATTGCCACTGGTGGATTTGCCGATGTGCCTACAAACATCTTCAGGCCATGAAGTAGTGAAGCACGGGAACCCAGGCGCTTCACCCTTTTTCCTAGACCAGTGAAACTTAAAGAGCCACTATTGACCCGTGAGACATGACGTTGCTGGAAGCATCAGTGTACAGAGGCATGGGAACCTCAAAGGAGTTTCTTCCGTGTGAAAATAACAACCAGGCTGAACTTCATGGCAGGTTTCCAGATTCCCAGGAATTCCACGGGCTGTATTGCTCAGAGATAGAACCTACTGCTTGGGGCACACTTAATCTGAAAAGCTTGCTGGACTCACGGCTTTCCCAAAGACCCAAGATTCTCAAAGAGCGAGCGTAAGTTTGACGGAAATACAAACTGCCGGTGGCGCCTTTTGACCTAGAAACCGGCAAGAAGCAAGATTTCCCTTAAACCATGAATCTCAGAAACATTGTGACAGTGAAGGAAAACCAGTGAGAGCAGATGTACTTCCAATAATCCAACACTTATATTAGACCTCATACCTAAATCCTATCCTAAAAACAACCCTAATCCTAACCCTAAACAAGGTGAAAAGCTAACCCTAGGTGTAAACTTAAACAGAGATGTAACCCTAAGACTAGGTCTAACTGTATTCTCCTAACCTTAAACTTAACCCTAATCTAAGGCTCACCCTAAAGCAAGCCCTAACCATAACCGTATGTCTACCCTAATCCTAACCCCAAATCTGATGTGAACATGCAGCTCCCCCTACAACTATCCTTACTCCTAACCGTCATTCTTCGCCTGAATCTAACTTAACTCTATCCCTCACCTTCAATCGATACCTCAATTTCACCGTTAATGTAAACGAATCCCTTAAACTAGAAAGAGAGCTAAACTTAACCTTAATGAAAACGGATGTAACACACAAACCGTAAGCCTGACCCCAACTCAACCTCGCACACTGTCTAACCCTCACACAAATATTAACCCCAACCCATATCTAAACAGTCAAGTTTACCATAAGCCTAAATGAGACAATAGGTTCGCTCATCCTTAAGCACTAAACCCTACTCTTACCTTCCACCTCACACTCACCCTACATTTGATCCTCAGACTTACCATAACCTGAATCCTCACACAGCCGTAACTCTAACGTGAACTCTAACTCTTTCCCTAAACATGCCCAAATGCCTGTACCTATGCCCGTCTAAAGTTAAACCTAAACCGAAATCTTCTGTGCCACCATTTTGCAGCAGTTTAAAGAAGTACACTGGGAAAGATTTTTCTGCAAGGAAGAAACTGCAGGCGGCGTGCCTGAACTGAGAATATCATGCTGCACGAGCTCTTAGGCCTCAGATGCTAGAAGTGCCATGAGTGGGCACTATAAAGAAACGGGTCTTTACTTTCTCCATGATCATCAACCTTTGTGGATTCTCTTTGTTCTAGACGCCTGAAATAAAGACAGTTGTCCTGAGTCACCTAAACCTCCACCGAGTGAGGCGCGGGAACTTGCCGGTATCAGAGAATTCCCAAGAAGGCTGAACGTCCACAATTAAATGGTCATTGCCCAGAAAGAAGCGCCAGCCGGATCAGCCTGGGAAACAAGCTTCCATTAGACAATGAAGATGTGAGAATCTGGTACGGCCACAGTTCACGGTTTCCATAGATCCATGCAATTCCGTGTTGAATTTCAGTCCGAAAATGAAACCGCTGGAGCCTCTGTTCAGCAGGCCCTGGTGTAGCTCCCAGAGGCACAATGGTGCTCCTCTAGAATTTGGACGAAAAACGTTTTCACGGGAATAAGCAACAATGATCAAGCCAGTGGGTCTTGGAAAAACGAAATTGCTGCGTGTGCCTGGAATACTGACAAGCACTCACCTGTGTCACTCTATGGCGCATTCAGCACAGGAATCTGCATCGATTGAGCCAAGACAAAGAAAGTTCAGAGAGGCAGCACCCATGTAGAAAAGCATTTGTTCTTCAAAGAGGAGGCCAATATTGTGAAACGACATACCCATGGCAAATAGTTTTCATCGGCAGTTTCATGGAGCAATATTGCGGGGAGAGAAAAGGCACCACCTGAGGGAGGCACGCTCAAAAAAACTACGTAGGGCAGGAGACGGGTCGCCCCCAGGCACTAGGGGTGTCGGGCCTCAACATTGTAAGCAGAGTTCACTGAAGTCCCTGAGTGAAGTTTTCTCCGGTGTCTTTCGTCTACGTTCCTAAAATTTACTCTGCGGTTTCTGATGACGCTGGGTTACGAACGGCCACCATTCACCGTTCTCCTTACACTCGTGCGTCTCCATCGACCTTACATGGTAAAACATTTCCTAACGAATAAGAAATCTTCCCATCGCAATGACAATATGAGAGAATTGCCACCGGTGGATTTGCCGATGTGCCTATAAACATCTTCAGGCCATGAAGTAGTGAAGCACGGGAACCCAGGCGCTTCACCCTTTTTCCTAGACCAGTGAAACTTAAAGAGCCACTATTGACCTGTGAAACATGACATTGCTGGAAGCATCAGTGTACAGAGGCATGGGAACCTCAAAGGAGTTTCTTCCGTGTGAAAATAACAACCAGGCTGAACTTCATGGCAGGGTTCCAGATTCCCAGGAATTCCACGGGCTGTATTGCTCAGAGATAGAACCTACTGCTTGGGGCACACTTAATCTGAAAAGCTTGCTGGACTCACGGCTTTCCCAAACACCCAAGATTCTCAAAGAGCGAGCGTAAGTTTGACGGAAATACAAACTGCCGGTGGCGCCTTTTGACCTAGAAACCGGCAAGAAGCAAGATTTCCCTTAAACCATGAATCTCAGAAACATTGCGACAGTGAAGGAAAACCAGTGAGAGCAGATGTACTTCCAATAATCCAACACTTAAATTAGACCTCATACCTAAATCCTATCCTAAAAACAACCCTAATCCTAACCCTAAACTAGGTGAAAAGCTAACCCTACGTGTAAACCTAAACAGAGATGTAACCCTAAGACTAGGTCTAACTGTATTCTCCTAACCTTAAACTTAACCCTAACCTAAGGCTCACCCTAAAGCAAGCCCTAACCATAACCGTATGTCTACCCTAAGGCTAACCCTAATCCTAACCCCAAATCGGATGTGAACATGCAGCTCCCCCTACAACTAACCTTACTCCTAACCGTCATTCTTCGCCTGAACCTAACTTAACTCTATCCCTCACCTTCAATCGATACCTCAATTTCACCGTTAATGTAAACCAATCCCTTAAACTAGAGAGAGAGCTTAACTTAACCTTAATGAAAACGGATGTAACACACAAACCGTAAGCCTGACCCCAACTCAACCTCGCACACTGTCTAACCCTCACACAAATATTAACCCCAACCCATATCTAAACAGTCAAGTTTACCATAAGCCTAAATGAGACAATAGGTTCGCTCATCCTTAAGCACTAAACCCTACTCTTACCTTCCACCTCACACTCACCCTACATTTGATCCTCAGACTTACCATAACCCGAATCCTCACACAGCCGTAACTCTAACGTGAACTCTAACTCTGTCCCTAAACATGCCCAAATGCCTGTACCTATGCCCGTCTAAAGTTACACCTAAACCGAAATCTTCTGTGCCACCATTTTGCAGCAGTTTAAAGAAGTACACTGGGAAAGATTTTTCTGCAAGGAAGAAACTGCAGGCGGCGTGCCTGAACTGAGAATATCATGCTGCACGCGCTCTTTGGCCTCAGATGCTACAAGTGCCATGAGTGGGCACTATAAAGAAACGGGACTTTACTTTCTCCGTGATCATCAACCTTTGTGGATTCTCTTTGTTCTAGACGCCTGAAATAAAGACAGTTGTCCTGAGTCACCTAAACCTCCACCGAGTGGTCTTAGTGAGTCGCGGGAACTTGCCAGTATCAGAGAATTCCGAAGAAGGCTGAACGTCCACAATTAAATGGTCATTGCCCAGAAAGAAGCGCCAGCCGGATCAGCCTGGGAAACAAGCTTCCATTAGACAATGAAGATGTGAGAATCTGGTACGGCCACAGTTCATGGTTTCCATAGATCCATGCAATTCCGTGTTGAATTTCAGTCTGAAAATGAAACCGCTGGAGCCTCTGTTCCGCAGGCCCTGGTGTAGCTCCCAGAGGCACAATGGTGCTCCTCTAGAATTTGGACGAAAAACGTTTTCACGGGAATAAGCAACCTTGATCAAGCCAGGTGGGTCTTGGAAAAACGAAAATGCTGCGTGTGCCTGGAATACTGACAAGCACTCACCTGTGTCACTCTATGGCGCATTCAGCACAGGAATCTGCATCGATTGAGCCAAGACAAAGGAAAGTTCAGGGAGGCAGCACCCGTGTAGAAAAGCATTTGTTCTTCAAAGAGGAGGCCAATATTGTGAAACGACATACCCATGGCAAATAGTTTTCATCGGCAGTTTCATGGAGCAATATTGCGGGGAGAGAAAAGGCACCACCTGAGGGAGGCACGCTCCAAAAAACTACGTAGGGCAGGAGACGGGTCGGCCCCAGGCACTAGGGGTGTCGGGCCTCAACATTGTAAGCAGAGTTCACTGAAGTCCCTGAGTGAAGTTTTCTCCCGTGTCCTTCGTCTACGTTCTGAAAATTTACTCTGCGGTTTCTGATGACTCTGGGTTACGAACGGCCACCATTCACCGTTCTCCTTACACTCGTGCGTCTCCATCGACCTTACATGGTAAAACATTTCCTAACGAATAAGAAATCTTCCCATCGCAATGACAATATGAGAGAATTGCCACCGGTGGATTTGCCGATGTGCCTATAAACATCTTCAGGCCATGAAGTAGTGAAGCACGGGAACCCAGGCGCTTCACCCTTTTTCCTAGACCAGTGAAACTTAAAGAGCCACTATTGACCTGTGAAACATGACGTTGCTGGAAGCATCAGTGTACAGAGGCATGGGAACCTCAAAGGAGTTTCTTCCGTGTGAAAATAACAACCAGGCTGAACTTCATGGCAGGGTTCCAGATTCCCAGGAATTCCACGGGCTGTATTGCTCAGAGATAGAACCTACTGCTTGGGGCACACTTAATCTGAAAAGCTTGCTGGACTCACGGCTTTCCCAAAGACCCAAGATTCTCAAAAAGCGAGCGTAAGTTTGACGGAAATACAAACTGCCGGTGGCGCCTTTTGACCTAGAAACCGGCAAGAAGCAAGATTTCCCTTAAACCATGAATCTCAGAAACATTGTGACAGTGAAGGAAAACCAGTGAGAGCAGATGTACTTCCAATAATCCAACACTTAAATTAGACCTCATACCTAAATCCTATCCTAAAAACAACCCTAATCCTAACCCTAAACTAGGTGAAAAGCTAACCCTAGGTGTAAACTTAAACAGAGATGTAACCCTAAGACTAGGTCTAACTGTATTCTCCTAACCTTAAACTTAACCCTAATCTAAGGCTCACCCTAAAGCAAGCCCTAACCATAACCGTATGTCTACCCTAATCCTAACCCCAAATCTGATGTGAACATGCAGCTCCCCCTACAACTAACCTTACTCCTAACCGTCATTCTTCGCCTGAATCTAACTTAACTCTATCCCTCACCTTCAATCGATACCTCAATTTCACCGTTAATGTAAACGAATCCCTTAAACTAGAAAGAGAGCTAAACTTAACCTTAATGAAAACGGATGTAACACACAAACCGTAAGCCTGACCCCAACTCAACCTCGCACACTGTCTAACCCTCACACAAATATTAACCCCAACCCATATCTAAACAGTCAAGTTTACCATAAGCCTAAATGAGACAATAGGTTCGCTCATCCTTAAGCACTAAACCCTACTCTTACCTTCCACCTCACACTCACCCTACATTTGATCCTCAGACTTACCACCTGAATCCTCACACAGCCGTAACTCTAACGTGAACTCTAACTCTTTCCCTAAACATGCCCAAATGCCTGTACCTATGCCCGTCTAAAGTTAAACCTAAACCGAAATCTTCTGTGCCACCATTTTGCAGCAGTTTAAAGAAGTACACTGGGAAAGATTTTTCTGCAAGGAAGAAACTGCAGGCGGCGTGCCTGAATTGAGAATATCATGCTGCACGAGCTCTTAGGCCTCAGATGCTAGAAGTGCCATGAGTGGGCACTATAAAGAAACGGGTCTTTACTTTCTCCATGATCATCAACCTTTGTGGATTCTCTTTGTTCTAGACGCCTGAAATAAAGACAGTTGTCCTGAGTCACCTAAACCTCCACCGAGTGAGGCGCGGGAACTTGCCGGTATCAGAGAATTCCCAAGAAGGCTGAACGTCCACAATTAAATGGTCATTGCCCAGAAAGAAGCGCCAGCCGGATCAGCCTGGGAAACAAGCTTCCATTAGACAATGAAGATGTGAGAATCTGGTACGGCCACAGTTCACGGTTTCCATAGATCCATGCAATTCCGTGTTGAATTTCAGTCCGAAAATGAAACCGCTGGAGCCTCTGTTCAGCAGGCCCTGGTGTAGCTCCCAGAGGCACAATGGTGCTCCTCTAGAATTTGGACGAAAAACGTTTTCACGGGAATAAGCAACCTTGATCAAGCCAGGTGGGTCTTGGAAAAACGAAATTGCTGCGTGTGCCTGGAATACTGACAAGCACTCACCTGTGTCACTCTATGGCGCATTCAGCACAGGAATCTGCATCGATTGAGCCAAGACAAAGAAAGTTCAGAGAGGCAGCACCCGTGTAGAAAAGCATTTGTTCTTCAAAGAGGAGGCCAATATTGTGAAACGACATACCCATGGCAAATAGTTTTCATCGGCAGTTTCATGGAGCAATATTGCGGGGAGAGAAAAGGCACCACCTGAGGGAGGCACGCTCAAAAAAACTACGTAGGGCAGGAGACGGGTCGCCCCCAGGCACTAGGGGTGTCGGGCCTCAACATTGTAAGCAGAGTTCACTGAAGTCCCTGAGTGAAGTTTTCTCCGGTGTCTTTCGTCTACGTTCCTAAAATTTACTCTGCGGTTTCTGATGACGCTGGGTTACGAACGGCCACCATTCACCGTTCTCCTTACACTCGTGCGTCTCCATCGACCTTACATGGTAAAACATTTCCTAACGAATAAGAAATCTTCCCATCGCAATGACAATATGAGAGAATTGCCACCGGTGGATTTGCCGATGTGCCTATAAACATCTTCAGGCCATGAAGTAGTGAAGCACGGGAACCCAGGCGCTTCACCCTTTTTCCTAGACCAGTGAAACTTAAAGAGCCACTATTGACCTGTGAAACATGACGTTGCTGGAAGCATCAGTGTACAGAGGCATGGGAACCTCAAAGGAGTTTCTTCCGTGTGAAAATAACAACCAGGCTGAACTTCATGGCAGGGTTCCAGATTCCCAGGAATTCCACGGGCTGTATTGCTCAGAGATAGAACCTACTGCTTGGGGCACACTTAATCTGAAAAGCTTGCTGGACTCACGGCTTTCCCAAAGACCCAAGATTCTCAAAGAGCGAGCGTAAGTTTGACGGAAATACAAACTGCCGGTGGCGCCTTTTGACCTAGAAACCGGCAAGAAGCAAGATTTCCCTTAAACCATGAATCTCAGAAACATTGTGACAGTGAAGGAAAACCAGTGAGAGCAGATGTACTTCCAATAATCCAACACTTAAATTAGACCTCATACCTAAATCCTATCCTAAAAACAACCCTAATCCTAACCCTAAACTAGGTGAAAAGCTAACCCTACGTGTAAACCTAAACAGAGATGTAACCCTAAGACTAGGTCTAACTGTATTCTCCTAACCTTAAACTTAACCCTAACCTAAGGCTCACCCTAAAGCAAGCCCTAACCATAACCGTATGTCTACCCTAAGGCTAACCCTAATCCTAACCCCAAATTGGATGTGAACATGCAGCTCCCACTACAACTAACCTTACTCCTAACCGTCATTCTTCGCCTGAACCTAACTTAACTCTATCCCTCACCTTCAATCGATACCTCAATTTCACCGTTAATGTAAACCAATCCCTTAAACTAGAGAGAGAGCTTAACTTAACCTTAATGAAAACGGATGTAACACACAAACCGTAAGCCTGACCCCAAATCAAACTCGCACACTGTCTAACCCTCACACAAATATTAACCCCAACCCATATCTAAACAGTCAAGTTTACCATAAGCCTAAATGAGACAATAGGTTCGCTCATCCTTAAGCACTAAACCCTACTCTTACCTTCCACCTCACACTCACCCTACATTTGATCCTCAGACTTACCATAACCCGAATCCTCACACAGCCGTAACTCTAACGTGAACTCTAACTCTGTCCCTAAACATGCCCAAATGCCTGTACCTATGCCCGTCTAAAGTTACACCTAAACCGAAATCTTCTGTGCCACCATTTTGCAGCAGTTTAAAGAAGTACACTGGGAAAGATTTTTCTGCAAGGAAGAAACTGCAGGCGGCGTGCCTGAACTGAGAATATCATGCTGCACGCGCTCTTTGGCCTCAGATGCTACAAGTGCCATCAGTGGGCACTATAAAGAAACGGGACTTTACTTTCTCCGTGATCATCAACCTTTGTGGATTCTCTTTGTTCTAGACGCCTGAAATAAAGACAGTTGTCCTGAGTCACCTAAACCTCCACCGAGTGGTCTTAGTGAGTCGCGGGAACTTGCCAGTATCAGAGAATTCCGAAGAAGGCTGAACGTCCACAATTAAATGGTCATTGCCCAGAAAGAAGCGCCAGCCGGATCAGCCTGGGAAACAAGCTTCCATTAGACAATGAAGATGTGAGAATCTGGTACGGCCACAGTTCATGGTTTCCATAGATCCATGCAATTCCGTGTTGAATTTCAGTCCGAAAATGAAACCGCTGGAGCCTCTGTTCCGCAGGCCCTGGTGTAGCTCCCAGAGGCACAATGGTGCTCCTCTAGAATTTGGACGAAAAACGTTTTCACGGGAATAAGCAACCTTGATCAAGCCAGGTGGGTCTTGGAAAAACGAAAATGCTGCGTGTGCCTGGAATACTGACAAGCACTCACCTGTGTCACTCTATGGCGCATTCAGCACAGGAATCTGCATCGATTGAGCCAAGACAAAGGAAAGTTCAGGGAGGCAGCACCCGTGTAGAAAAGCATTTGTTCTTCAAAGAGGAGGCCAATATTGTGAAACGACATACCCATGGCAAATAGTTTTCATCGGCAGTTTCATGGAGCAATATTGCGGGGAGAGAATAGGCACCACCTGAGGGAGGCACGCTCAAAAAAACTACGTAGGGCAGGAGACGGGTCGCCCCCAGGCACTAGGGGTGTCGGGCCTCAACATTGTAAGCAGAGTTCACTGAAGTCCCTGAGTGAAGTTTTCTCCCGTGTCCTTCGTCTACGTTCCGAAAATTTACTCTGCGGTTTCTGATGACTCTGGGTTACGAACGGCCACCATTCACCGTTCTCCTTACACTCGTGCGTCTCCATCGACCTTACATGGTAAAACATTTCCTAACGAATAAGAAATCTTCCCATCGCAATGACAATATGAGAGAATTGCCACCGGTGGATTTGCCGATGTGCCTATAAACATCTTCAGGCCATGAAGTAGTGAAGCACGGGAACCCAGGCGCTTCACCCTTTTTCCTAGACCAGTGAAACTTAAAGAGCCACTATTGACCTGTGAAACATGACGTTGCTGGAAGCATCAGTGTACAGAGGCATGGGAACCTCAAAGGAGTTTCTTCCGTGTGAAAATAACAACCAGGCTGAACTTCATGGCAGGTTTCCAGATTCCCAGGAATTCCACGGGCTGTATTGCTCAGAGATAGAACCTACTGCTTGGGGCACACTTAATCTGAAAAGCTTGCTGGACTCACGGCTTTCCCAAAGACCCAAGATTCTCAAAGAGCGAGCGTAAGTTTGACGGAAATACAAACTGCCGGTGGCGCCTTTTGACCTAGAAACCGGCAAGAAGCAAGATTTCCCTTAAACCATGAATCTCAGAAACATTGTGACAGTGAAGGAAAACCAGTGAGAGCAGATGTACTTCCAATAATCCAACACTTAAATTAGACCTCATACCTAAATCCTATCCTAAAAACAACCCTAATCCTAACCCTAAACTAGGTGAAAAGCTAACCCTAGGTGTAAACTTAAACAGAGATGTAACCCTAAGACTAGGTCTATCTGTATTCTCCTAACCTTAAACTTAACCCTAATCTAAGGCTCACCCTAAAGCAAGCCCTAACCATAACCGTATGTCTACCCTAATCCTAACCCCAAATCTGATGTGAACATGCAGCTCCCCCTACAACTAACCTTACTCCTAACCGTCATTCTTCGCCTGAATCTAACTTAACTCTATCCCTCACCTTCAATCGATACCTCAATTTCACCGTTAATGTAAACGAATCCCTTAAACTAGAAAGAGAGCTAAACTTAACCTTAATGAAAACGGATGTAACACACAAACCGTAAGCCTGACCCCAACTCAACCTCGCACACTGTCTAACCCTCACACAAATATTAACCCCAACCCATATCTAAACAGTCAAGTTTACCATAAGCCTAAATGAGACAATAGGTTCGCTCATCCTTAAGCACTAAACCCTACTCTTACCTTCAACCTCACACTCACCCTACATTTGATCCTCAGACTTACCATAACCCGAATCCTCACACAGCCGTAACTCTAACGTGAACTCTAACTCTGTCCCTAAACATGCCCAAATGCCTGTACCTATGCCCGTCTAAAGTTAAACCTAAACCGAAATCTTCTGTGCCACCATTTTGCAGCAGTTTAAAGAAGTACACTGGGAAAGATTTTTCTGCAAGGAAGAAACTGCAGGCGGCGTGCCTGAACTGAGAATACCATGCTGCACGAGCTCTTAGGACTCAGATGCTAGAAGTGCCATGAGTGGGCACTATAAAGAAACGGGTCTTTACTTTCTCCATGATCATCAACCTTTGTGGATTCTCTTTGTTCTAGACGCCTGAAATAAAGACAGTTGTCCTGAGTCACCTAAACCTCCACCGAGTGAGGCGCGGGAACTTGCCGGTATCAGAGAATTCCCAAGAAGGCTGAACGTCCACAATTAAATGGTCATTGCCCAGAAAGAAGCGCCAGCCGGATCAGCCTGGGAAACAAGCTTCCATTAGACAATGAAGATGTGAGAATCTGGTACGGCCACAGTTCACGGTTTCCATAGATCCATGCAATTCCGTGTTGAATTTCAGTCCGAAAATGAAACCGCTGGAGCCTCTGTTCAGCAGGCCCTGGTGTAGCTCCCAGAGGCACAATGGTGCTCCTCTAGAATTTGGACGAAAAACGTTTTCACGGGAATAAGCAACCTTGATCAAGCCAGGTGGGTCTTGGAAAAACGAAATTGCTGCGTGTGCCTGGAATACTGACAAGCACTCACCTGTGTCACTCTATGGCGCATTCAGCACAGGAATCTGCATCGATTGAGCCAAGACAAAGAAAGTTCAGAGAGGCAGCACCCGTGTAGAAAAGCATTTGTTCTTCAAAGAGGAGGCCAATATTGTGAAACGACATACCCATGGCAAATAGTTTTCATCGGCAGTTTCATGGAGCAATATTGCGGGGAGAGAAAAGGCACCACCTGAGGGAGGCACGCTCAAAAAAACTACGTAGGGCAGGAGACGGGTCGCCCCCAGGCACTAGGGGTGTCGGGCCTCAACATTGTAAGCAGAGTTCACTGAAGTCCCTGAGTGAAGTTTTCTCCGGTGTCTTTCGTCTACGTTCCTAAAATTTACTCTGCGGTTTCTGATGACGCTGGGTTACGAACGGCCACCAGTCACCGTTCTCCTTACACTCGTGCGTCTCCATCGACCTTACATGGTAAAACATTTCCTAACGAATAAGAAATCTTCCCATCGCAATGACAATATGAGAGAATTGCCACCGGTGGATTTGCCGATGTGCCTATAAACATCTTCAGGCCATGAAGTAGTGAAGCACGGGAACCCAGGCGCTTCACCCTTTTTCCTAGACCAGTGAAACTTAAAGAGCCACTATTGACCTGTGAAACATGACGTTGCTGGAAGCATCAGTGTACAGAGGCATGGGAACCTCAAAGGAGTTTCTTCCGTGTGAAAATAACAACCAGGCTGAACTTCATGGCAGGTTTCCAGATTCCCAGGAATTCCACGGGCTGTATTGCTCAGAGATAGAACCTACTGCTTGGGGCACACTTAATCTGAAAAGCTTGCTGGACTCACGGCTTTCCCAAAGACCCAAGATTCTCAAAGAGCGAGCGTAAGTTTGACGGAAATACAAACTGCCGGTGGCGCCTTTTGACCTAGAAACCGGCAAGAAGCAAGATTTCCCTTAAACCATGAATCTCAGAAACATTGTGACAGTGAAGGAAAACCAGTGAGAGCAGATGTACTTCCAATAATCCAACACTTAAATTAGACCTCATACCTAAATCCTATCCTAAAAACAACCCTAATCCTAACCCTAAACTAGGTGAAAAGCTAACCCTACGTGTAAACCTAAACAGAGATGTAACCCTAAGACTAGGTCTAACTGTATTCTCCTAACCTTAAACTTAACCCTAACCTAAGGCTCACCCTAAAGCAAGCCCTAACCATAACCGTATGTCTACCCTAATCCTAACCCCAAATCTGATGTGAACATGCAGCTCCCCCTACAACTAACCTTACTCCTAACCGTCATTCTTCGCCTGAATCTAACTTAACTCTATCCCTCACCTTCAATCGATACCTCAATTTCACCGTTAATGTAAACGAATCCCTTAAACTAGAAAGAGAGCTAAACTTAACCTTAATGAAAACGGATGTAACACACAAACCGTAAGCCTGACCCCAACTCAACCTCGCACACTGTCTAACCCTCACACAAATATTAACCCCAACCCATATCTAAACAGTCAAGTTTACCATAAGCCTAAATGAGACAATAGGTTCGCTCATCCTTAAGCACTAAACCCTACTCTTACCTTCCACCTCACACTCACCCTACATTTGATCCTCAGACTTACCATAACCCGAATCCTCACACAGCCGTAACTCTAACGTGAACTCTAACTCTTTCCCTAAACATGCCCAAATGCCTGTACCTATGCCCGTCTAAAGTTAAACCTAAACCGAAATCTTCTGTGCCACCATTTTGCAGCAGTTTAAAGAAGTACACTGGGAAAGATTTTTCTGCAAGGAAGAAACTGCAGGCGGCGTGCCTGAACTGAGAATATCATGCTGCACGAGCTCTTAGGCCTCAGATGCTAGAAGTGCCATGAGTGGGCACTATAAAGAAACGGGTCTTTACTTTCTCCATGATCATCAACCTTTGTGGATTCTCTTTGTTCTAGACGCCTGAAATAAAAACAGTTGTCCTGAGTCACCTAAACCTCCACCGAGTGAGGCGCGGGAACTTGCCGGTATCAGAGAATTCCCAAGAAGGCTGAACGTCCACAATTAAATGGTCATTGCCCAGAAAGAAGCGCCAGCCGGATCAGCCTGGGAAACAAGCTTCCATTAGACAATGAAGATGTGAGAATCTGGTACGGCCACAGTTCACGGTTTCCATAGATCCATGCAATTCCGTGTTGAATTTCAGTCCGAAAATGAAACCGCTGGAGCCTCTGTTCAGCAGGCCCTGGTGTAGCTCCCAGAGGCACAATGGTGCTCCTCTAGAATTTGGACGAAAAACGTTTTCACGGGAATAAGCAACCTTGATCAAGCCAGGTGGGTCTTGGAAAAACGAAATTGCTGCGTGTGCCTGGAATACTGACAAGCACTCACCTGTGTCACTCTATGGCGCATTCAGCACAGGAATCTGCATCGATTGAGCCAAGACAAAGAAAGTTCAGAGAGGCAGCACCCGTGTAGAAAAGCATTTGTTCTTCAAAGAGGAGGCCAATATTGTGAAACGACATACCCATGGCAAATAGTTTTCATCGGCAGTTTCATGGAGCAATATTGCGGGGAGAGAAAAGGCACCACCTGAGGGAGGCACGCTCAAAAAAACTACGTAGGGCAGGAGACGGGTCGCCCCCAGGCACTAGGGGTGTCGGGCCTCAACATTGTAAGCAGAGTTCACTGAAGTCCCTGAGTGAAGTTTTCTCCGGTGTCTTTCGTCTACGTTCCTAAAATTTACTCTGCGGTTTCTGATGACGCTGGGTTACGAACGGCCACCATTCACCGTTCTCCTTACACTCGTGCGTCTCCATCGACCTTACATGGTAAAACATTTCCTAACGAATAAGAAATCTTCCCATCGCAATGAAAATATGAGAGAATTGCCACCGGTGGATTTGCCGATGTGCCTATAAACATCTTCAGGCCATGAAGTAGTGAAGCACGGGTTAACCCAGGCGCTTCACCCTTTTTCCTAGACCAGTGAAACTTAAAGAGCCACTATTGACCTGTGAAACATGACGTTGCTGGAAGCATCAGTGTACAGAGGCATGGGAACCTCAAAGGAGTTTCTTCCGTGTGAAAATAACAACCAGGCTGAACTTCATGGCAGGTTTCCAGATTCCCAGGAATTCCACGGGCTGTATTGCTCAGAGATAGAACCTACTGCTTGGGGCACACTTAATCTGAAAAGCTTGCTGGACTCACGGCTTTCCCAAAGACCCAAGATTCTCAAAGAGCGAGCGTAAGTTTGACGGAAATACAAACTGCCGGTGGCGCCTTTTGACCTAGAAACCGGCAAGAAGCAAGATTTCCCTTAAACCATGAATCTCAGAAACATTGTGACAGTGAAGGAAAACCAGTGAGAGCAGATGTACTTCCAATAATCCAACACTTAAATTAGACCTCATACCTAAATCCTATCCTAAAAACAACCCTAATCCTAACCCTAAACTAGGTGAAAAGCTAACCCTACGTGTAAACCTAAACAGAGATGTAACCCTAAGACTAGGTCTAACTGTATTCTCCTAACCTTAAACTTAACCCTAACCTAAGGCTCACCCTAAAGCAAGCCCTAACCATAACCGTATGTCTACCCTAATCCTAACCCCAAATCTGATGTGAACATGCAGCTCCCCCTACAACTAACCTTACTCCTAACCGTCATTCTTCGCCTGAATCTAACTTAACTCTATCCCTCACCTTCAATCGATACCTCAATTTCACCGTTAATGTAAACGAATCCCTTAAACTAGAAAGAGAGCTAAACTTAACCTTAATGAAAACGGATGTAACACACAAACCGTAAGCCTGACCCCAACTCAACCTCGCACACTGTCTAACCCTCACACAAATATTAACCCCAACCCATATCTAAACAGTCAAGTTTACCATAAGCCTAAATGAGACAATAGGTTCGCTCATCCTTAAGCACTAAACCCTACTCTTACCTTCCACCTCACACTCACCCTACATTTGATCCTCAGACTTACCATAACCTGAATCCTCACACAGCCGTAACTCTAACGTGAACTCTAACTCTTTCCCTAAACATGCCCAAATGCCTGTACCTATGCCCGTCTAAAGTTAAACCTAAACCGAAATCTTCTGTGCCACCATTTTGCAGCAGTTTAAAGAAGTACACTGGGAAAGATTTTTCTGCAAGGAAGAAACTGCAGGCGGCGTGCCTGAACTGAGAATATCATGCTGCACGAGCTCTTAGGCCTCAGATGCTAGAAGTGCCATGAGTGGGCACTATAAAGAAACGGGTCTTTACTTTCTCCATGATCATCAACCTTTGTGGATTCTCTTTGTTCTAGACGCCTGAAATAAAAACAGTTGTCCTGAGTCACCTAAACCTCCACCGAGTGAGGCGCGGGAACTTGCCGGTATCAGAGAATTCCCAAGAAGGCTGAACGTCCACAATTAAATGGTCATTGCCCAGAAAGAAGCGCCAGCCGGATCAGCCTGGGAAACAAGCTTCCATTAGACAATGAAGATGTGAGAATCTGGTACGGCCACAGTTCACGGTTTCCATAGATCCATGCAATTCCGTGTTGAATTTCAGTCCGAAAATGAAACCGCTGGAGCCTCTGTTCAGCAGGCCCTGGTGTAGCTCCCAGAGGCACAATGGTGCTCCTCTAGAATTTGGACGAAAAACGTTTTCACGGGAATAAGCAACCTTGATCAAGCCAGGTGGGTCTTGGAAAAACGAAATTGCTGCGTGTGCCTGGAATACTGACAAGCACTCACCTGTGTCACTCTATGGCGCATTCAGCACAGGAATCTGCATCGATTGAGCCAAGACAAAGAAAGTTCAGAGAGGCAGCACCCGTGTAGAAAAGCATTTGTTCTTCAAAGAGGAGGCCAATATTGTGAAACGACATACCCATGGCAAATAGTTTTCATCGGCAGTTTCATGGAGCAATATTGCGGGGAGAGAAAAGGCACCACCTGAGGGAGGCACGCTCAAAAAAACTACGTAGGGCAGGAGACGGGTCGCCCCCAGGCACTAGGGGTGTCGGGCCTCAACATTGTAAGCAGAGTTCACTGAAGTCCCTGAGTGAAGTTTTCTCCGGTGTCTTTCGTCTACGTTCCTAAAATTTACTCTGCGGTTTCTGATGACGCTGGGTTACGAACGGCCACCATTCACCGTTCTCCTTACACTCGTGCGTCTCCATCGACCTTACATGGTAAAACATTTCCTAACGAATAAGAAATCTTCCCATCGCAATGACAATATGAGAGAATTGCCACCGGTGGATTTGCCGATGTGCCTATAAACATCTTCAGGCCATGAAGTAGTGAAGCACGGGTTAACCCAGGCGCTTCACCCTTTTTCCTAGACCAGTGAAACTTAAAGAGCCACTATTGACCTGTGAAACATGACGTTGCTGGAAGCATCAGTGTACAGAGGCATGGGAACCTCAAAGGAGTTTCTTCCGTGTGAAAATAACAACCAGGCTGAACTTCATGGCAGGTTTCCAGATTCCCAGGAATTCCACGGGCTGTATTGCTCAGAGATAGAACCTACTGCTTGGGGCACACTTAATCTGAAAAGCTTGCTGGACTCACGGCTTTCCCAAAGACCCAAGATTCTCAAAGAGCGAGCGTAAGTTTGACGGAAATACAAACTGCCGGTGGCGCCTTTTGACCTAGAAACCGGCAAGAAGCAAGATTTCCCTTAAACCATGAATCTCAGAAACATTGTGACAGTGAAGGAAAACCAGTGAGAGCAGATGTACTTCCAATAATCCAACACTTAAATTAGACCTCATACCTAAATCCTATCCTAAAAACAACCCTAATCCTAACCCTAAACTAGGTGAAAAGCTAACCCTACGTGTAAACCTAAACAGAGATGTAACCCTAAGACTAGGTCTAACTGTATTCTCCTAACCTTAAACTTAACCCTAACCTAAGGCTCACCCTAAAGCAAGCCCTAACCATAACCGTATGTCTACCCTAAGGCTAACCCTAATCCTAACCCCAAATCGGATGTGAACATGCAGCTCCCACTACAACTAACCTTACTCCTAACCGTCATTCTTCGCCTGAACCTAACTTAACTCTATCCCTCACCTTCAATCGATACCTCAATTTCACCGTTAATGTAAACCAATCCCTTAAACTAGAGAGAGAGCTTAACTTAACCTTAATGAAAACGGATGTAACACACAAACCGTAAGCCTGACCCCAAATCAAACTCGCACACTGTCTAACCCTCACACAAATATTAACCCCAACCCATATCTAAACAGTCAAGTTTACCATAAGCCTAAATGAGACAATAGGTTCGCTCATCCTTAAGCACTAAACCCTACTCTTACCTTCCACCTCACACTCACCCTACATTTGATCCTCAGACTTACCATAACCCGAATCCTCACACAGCCGTAACTCTAACGTGAACTCTAACTCTGTCCCTAAACATGCCCAAATGCCTGTACCTATGCCCGTCTAAAGTTACACCTAAACCGAAATCTTCTGTGCCACCATTTTGCAGCAGTTTAAAGAAGTACACTGGGAAAGATTTTTCTGCAAGGAAGAAACTGCAGGCGGCGTGCCTGAACTGAGAATATCATGCTGCACGCGCTCTTTGGCCTCAGATGCTACAAGTGCCATGAGTGGGCACTATAAAGAAACGGGACTTTACTTTCTCCGTGATCATCAACCTTTGTGGATTCTCTTTGTTCTAGACGCCTGAAATAAAGACAGTTGTCCTGAGTCACCTAAACCTCCACCGAGTGGTCTTAGTGAGTCGCGGGAACTTGCCAGTATCAGAGAATTCCGAAGAAGGCTGAACGTCCACAATTAAATGGTCATTGCCCAGAAAGAAGCGCCAGCCGGATCAGCCTGGGAAACAAGCTTCCATTAGACAATGAAGATGTGAGAATCTGGTACGGCCACAGTTCATGGTTTCCATAGATCCATGCAATTCCGTGTTGAATTTCAGTCCGAAAATGAAACCGCTGGAGCCTCTGTTCCGCAGGCCCTGGTGTAGCTCCCAGAGGCACAATGGTGCTCCTCTAGAATTTGGACGAAAAACGTTTTCACGGGAATAAGCAACCTTGATCAAGCCAGGTGGGTCTTGGAAAAACGAAAATGCTGCGTGTGCCTGGAATACTGACAAGCACTCACCTGTGTCACTCTATGGCGCATTCAGCACAGGAATCTGCATCGATTGAGCCAAGACAAAGGAAAGTTCAGGGAGGCAGCACCCGTGTAGAAAAGCATTTGTTCTTCAAAGAGGAGGCCAATATTGTGAAACGACATACCCATGGCAAATAGTTTTCATCGGCAGTTTCATGGAGCAATATTGCGGGGAGAGAAAAGGCACCACCTGAGGGAGGCACGCTCAAAAAAACTACGTAGGGCAGGAGACGGGTCGGCCCCAGGCACTAGGGGTGTCGGGCCTCAACATTGTAAGCAGAGTTCACTGAAGTCCCTGAGTGAAGTTTTCTCCCGTGTCCTTCGTCTACGTTCCGAAAATTTACTCTGCGGTTTCTGATGACTCTGGGTTACGAACGGCCACCATTCACCGTTCTCCTTACACTCGTGCGTCTCCATCGACCTTACATGGTAAAACATTTCCTAACGAATAAGAAATCTTCCCATCGCAATGACAATATGAGAGAATTGCCACCGGTGGATTTGCCGATGTGCCTATAAACATCTTCAGGCCATGAAGTAGTGAAGCACGGGTTAACCCAGGCGCTTCACCCTTTTTCCTAGACCAGTGAAACTTAAAGAGCCACTATTGACCTGTGAAACATGACGTTGCTGGAAGCATCAGTGTACAGAGGCATGGGAACCTCAAAGGAGTTTCTTCCGTGTGAAAATAACAACCAGGCTGAACTTCATGGCAGGTTTCCAGATTCCCAGGAATTCCACGGGCTGTATTGCTCAGAGATAGAACCTACTGCTTGGGGCACACTTAATCTGAAAAGCTTGCTGGACTCACGGCTTTCCCAAAGACCCAAGATTCTCAAAGAGCGAGCGTAAGTTTGACGGAAATACAAACTGCCGGTGGCGCCTTTTGACCTAGAAACCGGCAAGAAGCAAGATTTCCCTTAAACCATGAATCTCAGAAACATTGTGACAGTGAAGGAAAACCAGTGAGAGCAGATGTACTTCCAATAATCCAACACTTAAATTAGACCTCATACCTAAATCCTATCCTAAAAACAACCCTAATCCTAACCCTAAACTAGGTGAAAAGCTAACCCTACGTGTAAACCTAAACAGAGATGTAACCCTAAGACTAGGTCTAACTGTATTCTCCTAACCTTAAACTTAACCCTAACCTAAGGCTCACCCTAAAGCAAGCCCTAACCATAACCGTATGTCTACCCTAAGGCTAACCCTAATCCTAACCCCAAATCGGATGTGAACATGCAGCTCCCACTACAACTAACCTTACTCCTAACCGTCATTCTTCGCCTGAACCTAACTTAACTCTATCCCTCACCTTCAATCGATACCTCAATTTCACCGTTAATGTAAACCAATCCCTTAAACTAGAGAGAGAGCTTAACTTAACCTTAATGAAAACGGATGTAACACACAAACCGTAAGCCTGACCCCAAATCAAACTCGCACACTGTCTAACCCTCACACAAATATTAACCCCAACCCATATCTAAACAGTCAAGTTTACCATAAGCCTAAATGAGACAATAGGTTCGCTCATCCTTAAGCACTAAACCCTACTCTTACCTTCCACCTCACACTCACCCTACATTTGATCCTCAGACTTACCATAACCCGAATCCTCACACAGCCGTAACTCTAACGTGAACTCTAACTCTGTCCCTAAACATGCCCAAATGCCTGTACCTATGCCCGTCTAAAGTTACACCTAAACCGAAATCTTCTGTGCCACCATTTTGCAGCAGTTTAAAGAAGTACACTGGGAAAGATTTTTCTGCAAGGAAGAAACTGCAGGCGGCGTGCCTGAACTGAGAATATCATGCTGCACGCGCTCTTTGGCCTCAGATGCTACAAGTGCCATGAGTGGGCACTATAAAGAAACGGGACTTTACTTTCTCCGTGATCATCAACCTTTGTGGATTCTCTTTGTTCTAGACGCCTGAAATAAAGACAGTTGTCCTGAGTCACCTAAACCTCCACCGAGTGGTCTTAGTGAGTCGCGGGAACTTGCCAGTATCAGAGAATTCCGAAGAAGGCTGAACGTCCACAATTAAATGGTCATTGCCCAGAAAGAAGCGCCAGCCGGATCAGCCTGGGAAACAAGCTTCCATTAGACAATGAAGATGTGAGAATCTGGTACGGCCACAGTTCATGGTTTCCATAGATCCATGCAATTCCGTGTTGAATTTCAGTCCGAAAATGAAACCGCTGGAGCCTCTGTTCCGCAGGCCCTGGTGTAGCTCCCAGAGGCACAATGGTGCTCCTCTAGAATTTGGACGAAAAACGTTTTCACGGGAATAAGCAACCTTGATCAAGCCAGGTGGGTCTTGGAAAAACGAAAATGCTGCGTGTGCCTGGAATACTGACAAGCACTCACCTGTGTCACTCTATGGCGCATTCAGCACAGGAATCTGCATCGATTGAGCCAAGACAAAGGAAAGTTCAGGGAGGCAGCACCCGTGTAGAAAAGCATTTGTTCTTCAAAGAGGAGGCCAATATTGTGAAACGACATACCCATGGCAAATAGTTTTCATCGGCAGTTTCATGGAGCAATATTGCGGGGAGAGAAAAGGCACCACCTGAGGGAGGCACGCTCAAAAAAACTACGTAGGGCAGGAGACGGGTCGGCCCCAGGCACTAGGGGTGTCGGGCCTCAACATTGTAAGCAGAGTTCACTGAAGTCCCTGAGTGAAGTTTTCTCCCGTGTCCTTCGTCTACGTTCCGAAAATTTACTCTGCGGTTTCTGATGACTCTGGGTTACGAACGGCCACCATTCACCGTTCTCCTTACACTCGTGCGTCTCCATCGACCTTACATGGTAAAACATTTCCTAACGAATAAGAAATCTTCCCATCGCAATGACAATATGAGAGAATTGCCACCGGTGGATTTGCCGATGTGCCTATAAACATCTTCAGGCCATGAAGTAGTGAAGCACGGGAACCCAGGCGCTTCACCCTTTTTCCTAGACCAGTGAAACTTAAAGAGCCACTATTGACCTGTGAAACATGACGTTGCTGGAAGCATCAGTGTACAGAGGCATGGGAACCTCAAAGGAGTTTCTTCCGTGTGAAAATAACAACCAGGCTGAACTTCATGGCAGGGTTCCTGATTCCCAGGAATTCCACGGGCTGTATTGCTCAGAGATAGAACCTACTGCTTGGGGCACACTTAATCTGAAAAGCTTGCTGGACTCACGGCTTTCCCAAAGACCCAAGATTCTCAAAGAGCGAGCGTAAGTTTGACGGAAATACAAACTGCCGGTGGCGCCTTTTGACCTAGAAACCGGCAAGAAGCAAGATTTCCCTTAAACCATGAATCTCAGAAACATTGTGACAGTGAAGGAAAACCAGTGAGAGCAGATGTACTTCCAATAATCCAACACTTAAATTAGACCTCATACCTAAATCCTATCCTAAAAACAACCCTAATCCTAACCCTAAACTAGGTGAAAATCTAACCCTACGTGTAAACCTAAACAGAGATGTAACCCTAAGACTAGGTCTAACTGTATTCTCCTAACCTTAAACTTAACCCTAACCTAAGGCTCACCCTAAAGCAAGCCCTAACCATAACCGTATGTCTACCCTAAGGCTAACCCTAATCCTAACCCCAAATCGGATGTGAACATGCAGCTCCCACTACAACTAACCTTACTCCTAACCGTCATTCTTCGCCTGAACCTAACTTAACTCTATCCCTCACCTTCAATCGATACCTCAATTTCACCGTTAATGTAAACCAATCCCTTAAACTAGAGAGAGAGCTTAACTTAACCTTAATGAAAACGGATGTAACACACAAACCGTAAGCCTGACCCCAAATCAAACTCGCACACTGTCTAACCCTCACACAAATATTAACCCCAACCCATATCTAAACAGTCAAGTTTACCATAAGCCTAAATGAGACAATAGGTTCGCTCATCCTTAAGCACTAAACCCTACTCTTACCTTCCACCTCACACTCACCCTACATTTGATCCTCAGACTTACCATAACCTGAATCCTCACACAGCCGTAACTCTAACGTGAACTCTAACTCTTTCCCTAAACATGCCCAAATGCCTGTACCTATGCCCGTCTAAAGTTAAACCTAAACCGAAATCTTCTGTGCCACCATTTTGCAGCAGTTTAAAGAAGTACACTGGGAAAGATTTTTCTGCAAGGAAGAAACTGCAGGCGGCGTGCCTGAACTGAGAATATCATGCTGCACGAGCTCTTAGGCCTCAGATGCTAGAAGTGCCATGAGTGGGCACTATAAAGAAACGGGTCTTTACTTTCTCCATGATCATCAACCTTTGTGGATTCTCTTTGTTCTAGACGCCTGAAATAAAAACAGTTGTCCTGAGTCACCTAAACCTCCACCGAGTGAGGCGCGGGAACTTGCCGGTATCAGAGAATTCCCAAGAAGGCTGAACGTCCACAATTAAATGGTCATTGCCCAGAAAGAAGCGCCAGCCGGATCAGCCTGGGAAACAAGCTTCCATTAGACAATGGAAGATGTGAGAATCTGGTACGGCCACAGTTCACGGTTTCCATAGATCCATGCAATTCCGTGTTGAATTTCAGTCCGAAAATGAAACCGCTGGAGCGTCTGTTCAGCAGGCCCTGGTGTAGCTCCCAGAGGCACAATGGTGCTCCTCTAGAATTTGGACGAAAAACGTTTTCACGGGAATAAGCAACCTTGATCAAGCCAGGTGGGTCTTGGAAAAACGAAATTGCTGCGTGTGCCTGGAATACTGACAAGCACTCACCTGTGTCACTCTATGGCGCATTCAGCACAGGAATCTGCATCGATTGAGCCAAGACAAAGAAAGTTCAGAGAGGCAGCACCCGTGTAGAAAAGCATTTGTTCTTCAAAGAGGAGGCCAATATTGTGAAACGACATACCCATGGCAAATAGTTTTCATCGGCAGTTTCATGGAGCAATATTGCGGGGAGAGAAAAGGCACCACCTGAGGGAGGCACGCTCAAAAAAACTACGTAGGGCAGGAGACGGGTCGCCCCCAGGCACTAGGGGTGTCGGGCCTCAACATTGTAAGCAGAGTTCACTGAAGTCCCTGAGTGAAGTTTTCTCCGGTGTCTTTCGTCTACGTTCCTAAAATTTACTCTGCGGTTTCTGATGACGCTGGGTTACGAACGGCCACCATTCACCGTTCTCCTTACACTCGTGCGTCTCCATCGACCTTACATGGTAAAACATTTCCTAACGAATAAGAAATCTTCCCATCGCAATGACAATATGAGAGAATTGCCACCGGTGGATTTGCCGATGTGCCTATAAACATCTTCAGGCCATGAAGTAGTGAAGCACGGGAACCCAGGCGCTTCACCCTTTTTCCTAGACCAGTGAAACTTAAAGAGCCACTATTGACCTGTGAAACATGACGTTGCTGGAAGCATCAGTGTACAGAGGCATGGGAACCTCAAAGGAGTTTCTTCCGTGTGAAAATAACAACCAGGCTGAACTTCATGGCAGGGTTCCAGATTCCCAGGAATTCCACGGGCTGTATTGCTCAGAGATAGAACCTACTGCTTGGGGCACACTTAATCTGAAAAGCTTGCTGGACTCACGGCTTTCCCAAAGACCCAAGATTCTCAAAGAGCGAGCGTAAGTTTGACGGAAATACAAACTGCCGGTGGCGCCTTTTGACCTAGAAACCGGCAAGAAGCAAGATTTCCCTTAAACCATGAATCTCAGAAACATTGTGACAGTGAAGGAAAACCAGTGAGAGCAGATGTACTTCCAATAATCCAACACTTAAATTAGACCTCATACCTAAATCCTATCCTAAAAACAACCCTAATCCTAACCCTAAACTAGGTGAAAAGCTAACCCTACGTGTAAACCTAAACAGAGATGTAACCCTAAGACTAGGTCTAACTGTATTCTCCTAACCTTAAACTTAACCCTAACCTAAGGCTCACCCTAAAGCAAGCCCTAACCATAACCGTATGTCTACCCTAAGGCTAACCCTAATCCTAACCCCAAATCGGATGTGAACATGCAGCTCCCACTACAACTAACCTTACTCCTAACCGTCATTCTTCGCCTGAACCTAACTTAACTCTATCCCTCACCTTCAATCGATACCTCAATTTCACCGTTAATGTAAACCAATCCCTTAAACTAGAGAGAGAGCTTAACTTAACCTTAATGAAAACGGATGTAACACACAAACCGTAAGCCTGACCCCAAATCAAACTCGCACACTGTCTAACCCTCACACAAATATTAACCCCAACCCATATCTAAACAGTCAAGTTTACCATAAGCCTAAATGAGACAATAGGTTCGCTCATCCTTAAGCACTAAACCCTACTCTTACCTTCCACCTCACACTCACCCTACATTTGATCCTCAGACTTACCATAACCCGAATCCTCACACAGCCGTAACTCTAACGTGAACTCTAACTCTGTCCCTAAACATGCCCAAATGCCTGTACCTATGCCCGTCTAAAGTTACACCTAAACCGAAATCTTCTGTGCCACCATTTTGCAGCAGTTTAAAGAAGTACACTGGGAAAGATTTTTCTGCAAGGAAGAAACTGCAGGCGGCGTGCCTGAACTGAGAATATCATGCTGCACGCGCTCTTTGGCCTCAGATGCTACAAGTGCCATGAGTGGGCACTATAAAGAAACGGGACTTTACTTTCTCCGTGATCATCAACCTTTGTGGATTCTCTTTGTTCTAGACGCCTGAAATAAAGACAGTTGTCCTGAGTCACCTAAACCTCCACCGAGTGGTCTTAGTGAGTCGCGGGAACTTGCCAGTATCAGAGAATTCCGAAGAAGGCTGAACGTCCACAATTAAATGGTCATTGCCCAGAAAGAAGCGCCAGCCGGATCAGCCTGGGAAACAAGCTTCCATTAGACAATGAAGATGTGAGAATCTGGTACGGCCACAGTTCATGGTTTCCATAGATCCATGCAATTCCGTGTTGAATTTCAGTCCGAAAATGAAACCGCTGGAGCCTCTGTTCCGCAGGCCCTGGTGTAGCTCCCAGAGGCACAAGGGTGCTCCTCTAGAATTTGGACGAAAAACGTTTTCACGGGAATAAGCAACCTTGATCAAGCCAGGTGGGTCTTGGAAAAACGAAAATGCTGCGTGTGCCTGGAATACTGACAAGCACTCACCTGTGTCACTCTATGGCGCATTCAGCACAGGAATCTGCATCGATTGAGCCAAGACAAAGGAAAGTTCAGGGAGGCAGCACCCGTGTAGAAAAGCATTTGTTCTTCAAAGAGGAGGCCAATATTGTGAAACGACATACCCATGGCAAATAGTTTTCATCGGCAGTTTCATGGAGCAATATTGCGGGGAGAGAAAAGGCACCACCTGAGGGAGGCACGCTCCAAAAAACTACGTAGGGCAGGAGACGGGTCGGCCCCAGGCACTAGGGGTGTCGGGCCTCAACATTGTAAGCAGAGTTCACTGAAGTCCCTGAGTGAAGTTTTCTCCCGTGTCCTTCGTCTACGTTCCGAAAATTTACTCTGCGGTTTCTGATGACTCTGGGTTACGAACGGCCACCATTCACCGTTCTCCTTACACTCGTGCGTCTCCATCGACCTTACATGGTAAAACATTTCCTAACGAATAAGAAATCTTCCCATCGCAATGACAATATGAGAGAATTGCCACCGGTGGATTTGCCGATGTGCCTATAAACATCTTCAGGCCATGAAGTAGTGAAGCACGGGAACCCAGGCGCTTCACCCTTTTTCCTAGACCAGTGAAACTTAAAGAGCCACTATTGACCTGTGAAACATGACGTTGCTGGAAGCATCAGTGTACAGAGGCATGGGAACCTCAAAGGAGTTTCTTCCGTGTGAAAATAACAACCAGGCTGAACTTCATGGCAGGGTTCCTGATTCCCAGGAATTCCACGGGCTGTATTGCTCAGAGATAGAACCTACTGCTTGGGGCACACTTAATCTGAAAAGCTTGCTGGACTCACGGCTTTCCCAAAGACCCAAGATTCTCAAAGAGCGAGCGTAAGTTTGACGGAAATACAAACTGCCGGTGGCGCCTTTTGACCTAGAAACCGGCAAGAAGCAAGATTTCCCTTAAACCATGAATCTCAGAAACATTGTGACAGTGAAGGAAAACCAGTGAGAGCAGATGTACTTCCAATAATCCAACACTTAAATTAGACCTCATACCTAAATCCTATCCTAAAAACAACCCTAATCCTAACCCTAAACTAGGTGAAAAGCTAACCCTACGTGTAAACCTAAACAGAGATGTAACCCTAAGACTAGGTCTAACTGTATTCTCCTAACCTTAAACTTAACCCTAACCTAAGGCTCACCCTAAAGCAAGCCCTAACCATAACCGTATGTCTACCCTAAGGCTAACCCTAATCCTAACCCCAAATCGGATGTGAACATGCAGCTCCCACTACAACTAACCTTACTCCTAACCGTCATTCTTCGCCTGAACCTAACTTAACTCTATCCCTCACCTTCAATCGATACCTCAATTTCACCGTTAATGTAAACCAATCCCTTAAACTAGAGAGAGAGCTTAACTTAACCTTAATGAAAACGGATGTAACACACAAACCGTAAGCCTGACCCCAAATCAAACTCGCACACTGTCTAACCCTCACACAAATATTAACCCCAACCCATATCTAAACAGTCAAGTTTACCATAAGCCTAAATGAGACAATAGGTTCGCTCATCCTTAAGCACTAAACCCTACTCTTACCTTCCACCTCACACTCACCCTACATTTGATCCTCAGACTTACCATAACCCGAATCCTCACACAGCCGTAACTCTAACGTGAACTCTAACTCTGTCCCTAAACATGCCCAAATGCCTGTACCTATGCCCGTCTAAAGTTACACCTAAACCGAAATCTTCTGTGCCACCATTTTGCAGCAGTTTAAAGAAGTACACTGGGAAAGATTTTTCTGCAAGGAAGAAACTGCAGGCGGCGTGCCTGAACTGAGAATATCATGCTGCACGCGCTCTTTGGCCTCAGATGCTACAAGTGCCATGAGTGGGCACTATAAAGAAACGGGACTTTACTTTCTCCGTGATCATCAACCTTTGTCGATTCTCTTTGTTCTAGACGCCTGAAATAAAGACAGTTGTCCTGAGTCACCTAAACCTCCACCGAGTGGTCTTAGTGAGTCGCGGGAACTTGTCAGTATCAGAGAATTCCGAAGAAGGCTGAACGTCCACAATTAAATGGTCATTGCCCAGAAAGAAGCGCCAGCCGGATCAGCCTGGGAAACAAGCTTCCATTAGACAATGAAGATGTGAGAATCTGGTACGGCCACAGTTCATGGTTTCCATAGATCCATGCAATTCCGTGTTGAATTTCAGTCCGAAAATGAAACCGCTGGAGCCTCTGTTCCGCAGGCCCTGGTGTAGCTCCCAGAGGCACAATGGTGCTCCTCTAGAATTTGGACGAAAAACGTTTTCACGGGAATAAGCAACCTTGATCAAGCCAGGTGGGTCTTGGAAAAACGAAAATGCTGCGTGTGCCTGGAATACTGACAAGCACTCACCTGTGTCACTCTATGGCGCATTCAGCACAGGAATCTGCATCGATTGAGCCAAGACAAAGGAAAGTTCAGGGAGGCAGCACCCGTGTAGAAAAGCATTTGTTCTTCAAAGAGGAGGCCAATATTGTGAAACGACATACCCATGGCAAATAGTTTTCATCGGCAGTTTCATGGAGCAATATTGCGGGGAGAGAAAAGGCACCACCTGAGGGAGGCACGCTCAAAAAAACTACGTAGGGCAGGAGACGGGTCGGCCCCAGGCACTAGGGGTGTCGGGCCTCAACATTGTAAGCAGAGTTCACTGAAGTCCCTGAGTGAAGTTTTCTCCCGTGTCCTTCGTCTACGTTCCGAAAATTTACTCTGCGGTTTCTGATGACTCTGGGTTACGAACGGCCACCATTCACCGTTCTCCTTACACTCGTGCGTCTCCATCGACCTTACATGGTAAAACATTTCCTAACGAATAAGAAATCTTCCCATCGCAATGACAATATGAGAGAATTGCCACCGGTGGATTTGCCGATGTGCCTATAAACATCTTCAGGCCATGAAGTAGTGAAGCACGGGAACCCAGGCGCTTCACCCTTTTTCCTAGACCAGTGAAACTTAAAGAGCCACTATTGACCTGTGAAACATGACGTTGCTGGAAGCATCAGTGTACAGAGGCATGGGAACCTCAAAGGAGTTTCTTCCGTGTGAAAATAACAACCAGGCTGAACTTCATGGCAGGGTTCCTGATTCCCAGGAATTCCACGGGCTGTATTGCTCAGAGATAGAACCTACTGCTTGGGGCACACTTAATCTGAAAAGCTTGCTGGACTCACGGCTTTCCCAAAGACCCAAGATTCTCAAAGAGCGAGCGTAAGTTTGACGGAAATACAAACTGCCGGTGGCGCCTTTTGACCTAGAAACCGGCAAGAAGCAAGATTTCCCTTAAACCATGAATCTCAGAAACATTGTGACAGTGAAGGAAAACCAGTGAGAGCAGATGTACTTCCAATAATCCAACACTTAAATTAGACCTCATACCTAAATCCTATCCTAAAAACAACCCTAATCCTAACCCTAAACTAGGTGAAAAGCTAACCCTACGTGTAAACCTAAACAGAGATGTAACCCTAAGACTAGGTCTAACTGTATTCTCCTAACCTTAAACTTAACCCTAACCTAAGGCTCACCCTAAAGCAAGCCCTAACCATAACCGTATGTCTACCCTAAGGCTAACCCTAATCCTAACCCCAAATCGGATGTGAACATGCAGCTCCCACTACAACTAACCTTACTCCTAACCGTCATTCTTCGCCTGAACCTAACTTAACTCTATCCCTCACCTTCAATCGATACCTCAATTTCACCGTTAATGTAAACCAATCCCTTAAACTAGAGAGAGAGCTTAACTTAACCTTAATGAAAACGGATGTAACACACAAACCGTAAGCCTGACCCCAAATCAAACTCGCACACTGTCTAACCCTCACACAAATATTAACCCCAACCCATATCTAAACAGTCAAGTTTACCATAAGCCTAAATGAGACAATAGGTTCGCTCATCCTTAAGCACTAAACCCTACTCTTACCTTCCACCTCACACTCACCCTACATTTGATCCTCAGACTTACCATAACCCGAATCCTCACACAGCCGTAACTCTAACGTGAACTCTAACTCTGTCCCTAAACATGCCCAAATGCCTGTACCTATGCCCGTCTAAAGTTACACCTAAACCGAAATCTTCTGTGCCACCATTTTGCAGCAGTTTAAAGAAGTACACTGGGAAAGATTTTTCTGCAAGGAAGAAACTGCAGGCGGCGTGCCTGAACTGAGAATATCATGCTGCACGCGCTCTTTGGCCTCAGATGCTACAAGTGCCATGAGTGGGCACTATAAAGAAACGGGACTTTACTTTCTCCGTGATCATCAACCTTTGTCGATTCTCTTTGTTCTAGACGCCTGAAATAAAGACAGTTGTCCTGAGTCACCTAAACCTCCACCGAGTGGTCTTAGTGAGTCGCGGGAACTTGCCAGTATCAGAGAATTCCGAAGAAGGCTGAACGTCCACAATTAAATGGTCATTGCCCAGAAAGAAGCGCCAGCCGGATCAGCCTGGGAAACAAGCTTCCATTAGACAATGAAGATGTGAGAATCTGGTACGGCCACAGTTCATGGTTTCCATAGATCCATGCAATTCCGTGTTGAATTTCAGTCCGAAAATGAAACCGCTGGAGCCTCTGTTCCGCAGGCCCTGGTGTAGCTCCCAGAGGCACAATGGTGCTCCTCTAGAATTTGGACGAAAAACGTTTTCACGGGAATAAGCAACCTTGATCAAGCCAGGTGGGTCTTGGAAAAACGAAAATGCTGCGTGTGCCTGGAATACTGACAAGCACTCACCTGTGTCACTCTATGGCGCATTCAGCACAGGAATCTGCATCGATTGAGCCAAGACAAAGGAAAGTTCAGGGAGGCAGCACCCGTGTAGAAAAGCATTTGTTCTTCAAAGAGGAGGCCAATATTGTGAAACGACATACCCATGGCAAATAGTTTTCATCGGCAGTTTCATGGAGCAATATTGCGGGGAGAGAAAAGGCACCACCTGAGGGAGGCACGCTCAAAAAAACTACGTAGGGCAGGAGACGGGTCGCCCCCAGGCACTAGGGGTGTCGGGCCTCAACATTGTAAGCAGAGTTCACTGAAGTCCCTGAGTGAAGTTTTCTCCGGTGTCTTTCGTCTACGTTCCTAAAATTTACTCTGCGGTTTCTGATGACGCTGGGTTACGAACGGCCACCAGTCACCGTTCTCCTTACACTCGTGCGTCTCCATCGACCTTACATGGTAAAACATTTCCTAACGAATAAGAAATCTTCCCATCGCAATGACAATATGAGAGAATTGCCACCGGTGGATTTGCCGATGTGCCTATAAACATCTTCAGGCCATGAAGTAGTGAAGCACGGGAACCCAGGCGCTTCACCCTTTTTCCTAGACCAGTGAAACTTAAAGAGCCACTATTGACCTGTGAAACATGACGTTGCTGGAAGCATCAGTGTACAGAGGCATGGGAACCTCAAAGGAGTTTCTTCCGTGTGAAAATAACAACCAGGCTGAACTTCATGGCAGGGTTCCTGATTCCCAGGAATTCCACGGGCTGTATTGCTCAGAGATAGAACCTACTGCTTGGGGCACACTTAATCTGAAAAGCTTGCTGGACTCACGGCTTTCCCAAAGACCCAAGATTCTCAAAGAGCGAGCGTAAGTTTGACGGAAATACAAACTGCCGGTGGCGCCTTTTGACCTAGAAACCGGCAAGAAGCAAGATTTCCCTTAAACCATGAATCTCAGAAACATTGTGACAGTGAAGGAAAACCAGTGAGAGCAGATGTACTTCCAATAATCCAACACTTAAATTAGACCTCATACCTAAATCCTATCCTAAAAACAACCCTAATCCTAACCCTAAACTAGGTGAAAATCTAACCCTACGTGTAAACCTAAACAGAGATGTAACCCTAAGACTAGGTCTAACTGTATTCTCCTAACCTTAAACTTAACCCTAACCTAAGGCTCACCCTAAAGCAAGCCCTAACCATAACCGTATGTCTACCCTAAGGCTAACCCTAATCCTAACCCCAAATCGGATGTGAACATGCAGCTCCCACTACAACTAACCTTACTCCTAACCGTCATTCTTCGCCTGAACCTAACTTAACTCTATCCCTCACCTTCAATCGATACCTCAATTTCACCGTTAATGTAAACCAATCCCTTAAACTAGAGAGAGAGCTTAACTTAACCTTAATGAAAACGGATGTAACACACAAACCGTAAGCCTGACCCCAAATCAAACTCGCACACTGTCTAACCCTCACACAAATATTAACCCCAACCCATATCTAAACAGTCAAGTTTACCATAAGCCTAAATGAGACAATAGGTTCGCTCATCCTTAAGCACTAAACCCTACTCTTACCTTCCACCTCACACTCACCCTACATTTGATCCTCAGACTTACCATAACCCGAATCCTCACACAGCCGTAACTCTAACGTGAACTCTAACTCTGTCCCTAAACATGCCCAAATGCCTGTACCTATGCCCGTCTAAAGTTACACCTAAACCGAAATCTTCTGTGCCACCATTTTGCAGCAGTTTAAAGAAGTACACTGGGAAAGATTTTTCTGCAAGGAAGAAACTGCAGGCGGCGTGCCTGAACTGAGAATATCATGCTGCACGCGCTCTTTGGCCTCAGATGCTACAAGTGCCATGAGTGGGCACTATAAAGAAACGGGACTTTACTTTCTCCGTGATCATCAACCTTTGTGGATTCTCTTTGTTCTAGACGCCTGAAATAAAGACAGTTGTCCTGAGTCACCTAAACCTCCACCGAGTGGTCTTAGTGAGTCGCGGGAACTTGCCAGTATCAGAGAATTCCGAAGAAGGCTGAACGTCCACAATTAAATGGTCATTGCCCAGAAAGAAGCGCCAGCCGGATCAGCCTGGGAAACAAGCTTCCATTAGACAATGAAGATGTGAGAATCTGGTACGGCCACAGTTCATGGTTTCCATAGATCCATGCAATTCCGTGTTGAATTTCAGTCCGAAAATGAAACCGCTGGAGCCTCTGTTCCGCAGGCCCTGGTGTAGCTCCCAGAGGCACAATGGTGCTCCTCTAGAATTTGGACGAAAAACGTTTTCACGGGAATAAGCAACCTTGATCAAGCCAGGTGGGTCTTGGAAAAACGAAAATGCTGCGTGTGCCTGGAATACTGACAAGCACTCACCTGTGTCACTCTATGGCGCATTCAGCACAGGAATCTGCATCGATTGAGCCAAGACAAAGGAAAGTTCAGGGAGGCAGCACCCGTGTAGAAAAGCATTTGTTCTTCAAAGAGGAGGCCAATATTGTGAAACGACATACCCATGGCAAATAGTTTTCATCGGCAGTTTCATGGAGCAATATTGCGGGGAGAGAAAAGGCACCACCTGAGGGAGGCACGCTCAAAAAAACTACGTAGGGCAGGAGACGGGTCGGCCCCAGGCACTAGGGGTGTCGGGCCTCAACATTGTAAGCAGAGTTCACTGAAGTCCCTGAGTGAAGTTTTCTCCCGTGTCCTTCGTCTACGTTCCGAAAATTTACTCTGCGGTTTCTGATGACTCTGGGTTACGAACGGCCACCATTCACCGTTCTCCTTACACTCGTGCGTCTCCATCGACCTTACATGGTAAAACATTTCCTAACGAATAAGAAATCTTCCCATCGCAATGACAATATGAGAGAATTGCCACCGGTGGATTTGCCGATGTGCCTATAAACATCTTCAGGCCATGAAGTAGTGAAGCACGGGAACCCAGGCGCTTCACCCTTTTTCCTAGACCAGTGAAACTTAAAGAGCCACTATTGACCTGTGAAACATGACGTTGCTGGAAGCATCAGTGTACAGAGGCATGGGAACCTCAAAGGAGTTTCTTCCGTGTGAAAATAACAACCAGGCTGAACTTCATGGCAGGTTTCCAGATTCCCAGGAATTCCACGGGCTGTATTGCTCAGAGATAGAACCTACTGCTTGGGGCACACTTAATCTGAAAAGCTTGCTGGACTCACGGCTTTCCCAAAGACCCAAGATTCTCAAAGAGCGAGCGTAAGTTTGACGGAAATACAAACTGCCGGTGGCGCCTTTTGACCTAGAAACCGGCAAGAAGCAAGATTTCCCTTAAACCATGAATCTCAGAAACATTGTGACAGTGAAGGAAAACCAGTGAGAGCAGATGTACTTCCAATAATCCAACACTTAAATTAGACCTCATACCTAAATCCTATCCTAAAAACAACCCTAATCCTAACCCTAAACTAGGTGAAAAGCTAACCCTACATGTAAACTTAAACAGAGATGTAACCCTAAGACTAGGTCTAACTGTATTCTCCTAACCTTAAACTTAACCCTAATCTAAGGCTCACCCTAAAGCAAGCCCTAACCATAACCGTATGTCTACCCTAATCCTAACCCCAAATCTGATGTGAACATGCAGCTCCCCCTACAACTAACCTTACTCCTAACCGTCATTCTTCGCCTGAATCTAACTTAACTCTATCCCTCACCTTTAATCGATACCTCAATTTCACCGTTAATGTAAACGAATCCCTTAAACTAGAAAGAGAGCTAAACTTAACCTTAATGAAAACGGATGTAACACACAAACCGTAAGCCTGACCCCAACTCAACCTCGCACACTGTCTAACCCTCACACAAATATTAACCCCAACCCATATCTAAACAGTCAAGTTGACCATAAGCCTAAATGAGACAATAGGTTCGCTCATCCTTAAGCACTAAACCCTACTCTTACCTTCCACCTCACACTCACCCTTCATTGGATCCTCAGACTTACCATAACCCGAATCCTCAGACAGCCGTAACCCTAACGTGAACTCTAACTCTGTCCCTAAACATGCCCAAATGCCTGTACCTATGCCCGTCTAAAGTTAAACCTAAACCGAAATCTTCTGTGCCACCATTTTGCAGCAGTTTAAAGAAGTACACTGGGAAAGATTTTTCTGCAAGGAAGAAACTGCAGGCGGCGTGCCTGAACTGAGAATATCATGCTGCACGAGCACTTTTGCCTCAGATGCTAGAAGTGCCATGAGTGGGAAGTATAAACGGGACTTTACTTTCTCCGTGATCATCAATCTTTGTGGATTCTCTTTGTTCTAGACGCCTGAAATAAAGACAGTTGTCCTGAGTCACCTAAACCTCCACCGAGTGAGGCGCGGGAACTTGCCGGTATCAGAGAATTCCCAAGAAGGCTGAACGTCCACAATTAAATGGTCATTGCCCAGAAAGAAGCGCCAGCCGGATCAGCCTGGGAAACAAGCTTCCATTAGAAAATGAAGATGTGAGAATCTGGTACGGCCACAGTTCACGGTTTCCATAGATCCATGCAATTCCGTGTTGAATTTCAGCCCGAAAATGAAACCGCTGGAGCCTCTGTTCAGCAGGCCCTGGTGTAGCTCCCAGAGGCACAATGGTGCTACTCTAGAATTTGGACGAAAAACGTTTTCACGGGAATAAGCTACCTTGATCAAGCTAGGTGGATCTTGTAAAAACGAAATTGCTGCGTGTGCCTGCAATACTGACAAGCACACACCTGTGTCACTCTATGGTGCATTCAGCACAGGAATCTGCATCGATAGAGCCAAGACAAAGGAAAGTTCAGGGAGGCAGCACCCGTGTAGAAAAGCATTTGTTCTTCAAAGAGGAGGCCAATATTGTGAAACGACATACCCATGGCAAATAGTTTTCATCGGCAGAGTTTCATGGAGCAATATTGCGGGGAGAGAAAAGGCACCACCTGAGGAGGCAAGCTCAAAAAAACTACCTAGGACAAGAGACGGGTCGCCCCCAACACTAGGGGTGTCATGCCTCAACATTGTAAGCAGAGTTCACTGAAGTCCCTGAGTGAAGTTTTCTCCAGTATTCTACGTCTACGTTCCTAAAATTTACTCTGCGGATTCTGATGACTCTGGGTTACGAACGGCCACCATTCACCGTTCTCCTTACACTCGTGCGTCTCCATCGACGTTAAAGGAAAGGGAGGACACGCAGATGCTGGCAGCTAAATTCAGCAGAGTTTGTCTCAACACAAAAGAGACAGCTCTGTGGGGACCCGTCTTCCATGGTAAAACATTTCTTAACGAATAAGAAATCTTCCCATCGCAATGACAATATGAGAGAATTGCCACCGATGGATTTGCCGATGTGCTTACGAACATCTTCAGGCCATGAAGTAGGGAAGCACGCGAACCCAGGCGCTTCACCCTTTTCCCTAGACCAGTGAAACTTAAAGAGCCACTATTGACCTGTGAGACATGACGTTGCTGGAAGCATCAGTGTACAGAGGCATGGGAACCTCAAAGGAGTTTCTTCCGTGTGAAAGTAACAACCAGGCTGAACTTCATGGCAGGGTTCCAGACTCCTAGGAATTCCACGGGCTGTATTGCTCAGAGATAGAACCTACTGCTTGGGGCACAATCTGAAAAGCTTGCTGGACTCACGGCTTTCCCAAAGACCCATGCTTCTCAAAGAGCGAGCGTAAGTTTGACGGAAAAAACAAACTGCCGGTGGTGCCTTTTTTACCTTGAAACCGGCAAGAAGCAAGATGTCCCTTCAACCTTGAATCTCAGAAACATTTTGATCGTGAAGGAAAACCAGTGAGAGCCGATGTACTTCCAATAATCCAACACTTAATTAAACCTCAAACCTAAATCCTATCCTAAAAACAACCCTAACCCTAACCTAGGTGAAAACCTAACCCTAGGTCTGAACCTAAACAGAGATGTAACCCTAAGCCTAGGTCTAACTCTGTATACTCCTAAACTTTAACTTAACCCTAACCTAAGGCTCACCCTAAACCAAGCCCTAACGTAACCGTATGTCTACCCTAAGGCTAAGCCTAATCCGAACCCCAAATCTGATGTGAACATGCAGTTCCCACTACAACTAACCTTACTCCTAACCGTCATCCTTCGCCTGAACCTAACTTAACTCTATCCCTCACCTTCAATCGATACATCAATTTCACCTTTAGTGTAAACCAATCAATTAAACCAGATAGAGAGGTAAACTTAACCTTGATGAAAACGGATGTAACACACTAACCGTAAGCCTGACCCCAACTCAACCTCGAACACTGTCTAACCCTCACACAAATATTAACCCCAACCCATATCTAAACAGTCAAGTTGACCATAAGCCTAAATGAGACAATAGGTTCGCTCATCCTTAAGCACTAAACCCTACTATTACCTTCAACCTCACACTCACCCTACATTTGATCCTCAGACTTACCATAACCCGAATCCTCACACAGCCGTAACTCTAACGTGAACTCTAACTCTGTCCCTAAACAAGCCCAAATGCCTGTACCTATGCCCGTCTAAAGTTAAACCTAAACCGAAATCTTCTGTGCCACCATTTTGCAGCAGTTTAAAGAAGTACACTGGGAAAAATTTTTCTGCAAGGAAGAAACTGCAGGCGGCGTGCCTGAACTGAGAATATCATGCTGCACGAGCTCTTTGGCCTCAGATGCTAGAAGTGCCATGAGTGGGAAGTATAAAGAAACGGGAGTTTACTTTCTCCGTGATCATCAACCTTTGTGGATTCTCTTAGTTCTAGACGCCTAAAATAAAGACAGTTGTCCAGGGTTCACCTGACTCTGTACACTGGTGCTTCCAGCAACTTCATGTCTCACAGGTCAATAGTGGCTCTTTAAGTTTCACTGATCTAGGGAAAAGGGTGAAGCGCCTGGGTTCCCGTGCTTCACTACTTCATGGCCTGAAGATGTTTATAGGCACATCGGCAAATCCATCGGTGGCAATTCTCTCATATTGTCATTGCGATGGGAAGATTTCTTATTCCATAGGAAATGTTTTACCATGGAAGACGGGTCCCCACAGAGCTGTCTCTTTTGTGTTGAGACTAACTCTGCTGAATTGAGCTGCCAGCATTTGCGTGTCCTCCCTTTCCTTTAAGGTCGATGGAGACGCACGAGTGTAAGGAGAACGGTGAATGGTGGCCGTTCATAACCCAGAGTCATCAGAAATCGCACAGTAAATATTAGGAACGTAGACGTAGGACACCGGAGAAAACTAACTCAGGGACTTCAGTGAACTCTGCTTACAATATTGAGGCCCGACACCACTAGTGCCGGGGGCGACCCGTCTCCTGCCCTAGGTAGTTTTTGTGAGTGTGCCTCCTAGGTGGTGCCTTTTCTCTCCCCGCAATATTGCTCCATGAAACTGCCGATGAAAACTATTTGCCATGGGTATGACCTTTCACAAAATTGGCCTCCTCTTTGAAGAACAAATGCTTTTCTACACGGGTGCTGCCTCCCTGAACTTTCCTTTGTCTTGGCTCAATCGATGCAGATTCCTGTGCTGAATGCGCCATAGAATGACACAGGTGTGTGCTTGTCAGTATTCCAGGCACACGCAGCAATTTCGTTTTTCCAAGACCCATCTGGCTTAATCAATGTTGCTTATTCCCGTGAAAATGTTTTTCGAACAAATTCTAGAGGAGCACCATTGTGCCTCTGGGAGCTACACCAGGGCCTGCGGTACAGAGGCTCCAGCGGTTTCATTTTCGGACTGAAATTCAACACGGAATTGCATGGATCTTAGGAAATCATGAAGTGTGGCCGTACCTGATTCTCACATCTTCATTGTCTAATGGAAGCTTGTTTTCCAGGCTGATCCGGCTGGCGCTTCATTTCTGGGCAATAACCATTTAATTGTGGACGTTCAGCCTTCTTCGGATTTCTCTGATACCGGCAAGTTCCTGCGCCTCACGAAGACCACTCTGTGGAGGTTTAGGTGACTCAGGACAACTGTCTTTATTTCAGGCGTCTAGAACAAAGAGAATCCACAAAGGTTTATGATCACGGAGAACGTAAAGTCCCGTTTCTTTATACTTCCCACTCATGGCACTTCTAGCATCTGAGGCCAAAGAGCTCGTGCAGCATGATATTCTCAGTTCAGGCACGCCGCCTGCAGTTTCTTCCTTGCAGAAAAATCTTTCCCACTGTACTTCTTTAAACTGCTGCAAAATGGTGGCACAGAATATTTCAGTTAAGGTTTAACTTTAGACGGGCATAGGTACATGCATTTGGGCATGTTTAGGGACAGAGTTAGAGTTCACGTTAGAGTTACGGCTGTGTGAGGATTCAGGTTATGTTAAGTCTGAGGATCAAATGTAGGGTGAGTGTGAGGTTTAAGGTATTAGTTTGGTTTAGTGCTTAAGGATGAGCGAACCTATTGTCTCATTTAGGCTTATGGTAAACTTGACTGTTTAGATATGGGTTGGGGTTAATATTTGTGTGAGGGTTAGACAGTGTGCGAAGTTAAGAGTTGGGGTCAGGCTTAAGGTTTGTGTGTTACATCCGTTTTCATTAAAGTTCAGTTTAGCTCTCTGTCTAGTTTAAGGGATTGGTTTACATTAACGGTGAAATTGAGGTATCGATTGAAGGTGAGGGATAGAGTTAAGTTAGGTTCAGGCGAAGGATGACGGTTAGGAGTAAGGTTAGTTGTAGGGGGAACTGCATGTTCACATCCGATTTGGTGTTAGGATTAGGCTTAGCCTTAGGGTAGACATACGGTTAGCGTTAGGGCTTGGTTTAGGGTGAGCCTTAGGTTAGGGTTAAGTTAAAGTTTAGGAGTATACAGAGTTAGACCTAGGCTTAGGGTTACATCTCTGTTTAGGTTCAGACCTAGGGTTAGGTTTTCACCTAGGTTAGGGTTAGGATTAGTGTTGGTTTTAGGATATGATTTAGGTTTGAGGTTTAAGTGTTGGATTATTGGAAGTACATCGGCTCTCACTGGTTTTCCTTCACGATCAAAATGTTTCTGAGATACAAGGTTTAAGGGAAATCTTGCTTCTTGCCGGTTTCAAGGTAAAAAAGGCGCCACCGGCAGTTTATTTTTTCCGTCAAACTTACGCTCGCTCTTTGAGAATCATGGGTCTTTGGGAAAGCCGTGAGTCCAACAAGCTTTTCAGATTAAGTGTGCCCCAAGCAGTAGGTTCTATCTCTGAGCAATACAGCCCGCGGAATTCCTGGGAATCTGGAACCCTGCCATGAAGTTCAGTCTGGTTGTTATTTTCACACGGAAGAAACTCCTTTGAGGTTCCCATGCCTCTGTACACAGATGCTTCCAGCAATGTCATGTCTCACAGGTCAATAGTGGCTCTTTAAGTTTCTCTGCTATAGGGAAAAGGGTGAAGCGCCTGGGTTCCCGTGCTTCACTACTTCATGACCTGAAGATGTTTGTAGGCACATCGACAAATAAATCGGTGGCAATTCTCTCATATTGTCATTGTGATGGGAAGATTTCTTATTCGTTAGGAAATGTTTTACCATGGAAGACGGGACCCCACAGAGCTGTCTCTTTTTTGTTGATACAAACTCTGCTGAATTTAGCTGCCAGCATCTGCGTGTCCTCCCTTTCCTTTAAGGTCGATGGAGACGCACGAGTGTAAGGAGAATGGTGAATGGTGGCCGTTCGTAACCCAGAGTCATCAGAAACCGCAGAGTAAATTTTAGGAACATAGACGAAGGACACCGGAGAAAACTTCACTCAGGGACTTCAGTGAACTCTGCTTACAATGTTGAGGCCCGACACTCCTAGTGCCTGGGGGCGACCCGTCTCCTGCCCTACGTAGTTTTTTTGAGCGTGCCTCGCTCAGGTGGTGCCTTTTCTCTCCCCGCAATATTGCTCCATGAAACTCTGACGATGAAAACTATTTGCCATGGGTATGTCGTTTCACAATATTGGCCTCCTCTTTGAAGAACAAATGCTTTTCTACACGGGTGCTGCCTCCCTGAACTTTCCTTTGTCTTGGCTCAATCGATGCAGATTCCTGTGCTGAATGCGCCATAGAGTGACACAGGTGTGTGCTTGTCAGTATTGCAGGCACACGCAGCAATTTCGTTTTTCCAAGACCCACCTGGCTTGATCAAGGTTGCTTATTCCCGTGAAAACGTTTTTCGTCCAAATTCTAGAGGAGCACCATTGTGTCTCTGGGAGCTACACCAGTGCCTGCTGAACAGAGGCTCCAGCGGTTTCATTTTCGGACTGAAATTCAACATGGAATTGCATGGATCTATGGAAACCGTGAACTGTGGCCGTACCAGATTCTCACATCTTCATTGTCTAATGGAAGCTTGTTTCCCAGGCTGATCCGGCTGGCGCTTCTTTCTGGGCAATGACCATTTAATTGTGGACGTTCAGCCTTCTTGGGAATTCTCTGATACCGGCAAGTTCCCGCGCCTCACTCGGTGGAGGTTTAGGTGACTCAGGACAACTGTCATTATTTCATGCGTCTAGAACAAAGAGAATCCACAAAGATTGATGATCACGGAGAAAGTAAAGTCCCGTTTCATTATACTTCCCACTCATGGCACTTGTAGCATCTGAGGCCAAAGAGCTCGTGCAGCATGATATTCTCAGTTCAGTCACGCCGCCTGCAGTTTCTTCCTTGCAGAAAAATCTTTCCCAGTGTACATCTTTAAACTGCTGTAAAATGGTGGCACAGAAGATTTCGGTTTAGGTTTAACTTTAGACGGGCATAGGTACAGGCATTTGGGCATGTTTAGGGACAGAGTTCGAGTTCACGTTAGAGTTATGGCTCTGTGAGGATTCGGGTTATGGTAAGTCTGATGATCAAATGTAGGGGCAGTGTGAGTTGGAAGGTAAGAGTAGGGTTTAGTGCTTAAGGATGAGCGAACCTATTGTCTCATTTAGGCTTATGGTAAACTTGACTGTTTAGATATGGGTTGGGGTTAATATTTGTGTGAGGGTTAGACAGTGTGCGAGGTTGAGTTGTGGTCAGGCTTACGGTTTGTGTGTTACATCTGTTTTCATTAAGGTTAAGTTTAGCTCTCTGTCTAGTTTAAGGGATTGGATTACATTAACGGGGCTATGGAGGCTTCGATTGAAGGTGAGGGATAGAGTTAAGTTAGGTTCAGGCGAAGGATGACGGTTAGGAGTAAGGTTAGTTGTAGGGGGAACTGCTTGTTCACAGAAGATTTGGGGTTAGGATTAGGCTTAGACTTAGGGTAGACATACGGTTAGCGTTAGGGCTTGCTTTAGGGTGAGCCTTTGGTTAGGGTTCAGTTTAAGGTTAGGAGAATACAGTTAGACCTAGGCTTAGGGTTACATCTCTGTTTAGGTTTACACCTAGGGTTAGCTTTTCACCTAGTTTAGGGTTAGGATTAGGGTTGTTTTTAGGATAGGATTTAGGTATGAGGTCTAATTTAAGTGTTGGATTATTGGAAGTACATCTGCTCTCACTGGTTTTCCTTCACTGTCACAATGTTTCTGAGATTCATGGTTTAAGGGAAATCTTGCTTCTTGCCAGTTTCAAGGTCAAAAGGCGCCACCGGCAGTTTGTTTTCCCGTCAAACTTACTCTCGCTCTTTGAGAATCTTGGGTCTTTGGGAAAGCCGTGAGTCCAGCAAGTTTTTCAGATTAAGTGTGCCCCAAGCAGTAGGTTCTATCTCTGAGCAATACAGCCCGTGGAATTCCTGGGAATCAGGAACCCTGCCATGAAGTTCAGCCTGGTTGTTATTTTCACACGGAAGAAACTCCTTTGAGGTTCCCATGCCTCTGTACACTGATGCTTCCAGCAACGTCATGTCTCACAGGTCAATAGTGGCTCTTTAAGTTTCACTGGTCTAGGAAAAAGGGTGAAGCGCCTGGGTTCCCGTGCTTCACTACTTCATGGCCTGAAGAAGATGTTTATAGGCACATCGGCAAATCCACCGGTGGCAATTCTCTCATATTGTCATTGCGATGGGAAGATTTCTTATTCCCTTGGAAATGTTTTACCATGGAAGACGGGTCCCCACAGAGCTGTCTCTTTTGTGTTGACACTAACTCTGCTGAATTTAGCTGCCAGCATCTGCGTGTCCTCCCTTTCCTTTAAGGTCGATGGAGATGCACGAGTGTAAGGAGAACGGTGAATGGTGGCCGTTCGTAACCCAGAGTCATCAGAAACCGCAGAGTAAATTTTAGGAACGTAGACGTAGGATACCGGAGAAAACTTCTCTCAGGGACTTCAGTGAACTCTCCTTACAATGCTGAGGCCTGATATACCTAGTGCCTGGGGGCAACCCAGCTCCAGTTCATCGAGAACTCTTCCCACAACGTGATGTTTTTCACTAAGTTTTAAAACTCAACCTGGAAATTGAAGAGGTGATCTGAATGTTAGAAACCCCAGAAGAAAGAAGAAAAAAAGTAGAGAAACTTCCAATCTTTTCTCAGAAACTGAAAAGAAAAAGTCTAATATCCTCCTCTTTCTTTTTTTTTATATTTCTTTTTTAAAAAAACATTTTATTAGGGGCTCATACAACTCTTATCACAATCCATACATATACATACATCAATTGTATAAAGCACATCTGTACATTCTTTGCCCTAATCATTTTCTTTTTTTACATTTTATTAGGGGCTCATACAACTCTTATCACAAACATACATATACATACATCATTTGTATAAAGCACATCCGCACGTTCCCTGCCCCAATCATTCTCAAAGCATTTGCTCTCCACTTAAGCCCTTTACATCAGGTCCTCTTTTTTTCCCCTCCCTCCCCGCTCCCCTCTCCCTCATGTGCCCTTGGTAATTTATACATTGTTATTTTGTCATATCTTGCCCTATCCAGAGTATCCCTTTTCCCCCTTCTCTGCTCTCCCTCTCCCAGGGAGGAGGTCACATGTGGGTCCTTGTAATCAGTTCCCCCTTTCCAACCCACTCACCCTCCACTTTCCCAGCATCGCCCCTCACCCCTTGGTCCTGAAGGTATCATCCACCCTGGATTCCCTGTGCCTCCAGCCCCCATATGCACCATTGTACAACCTCTGCCCTAGCCAGTCCTGCAACGTAGATTTCAGATCATGGTAGTTGGGGGGAGGAAGCATCCAGGATCTGGGGGAAAGCTGTGTTCTTCATCGGTACTACCTCGCACCCTGACTGACTCGTCTCCTCTCCTAAACCACTCTATGAGGGGATCTCCAGTGGCCGACACTTGGGCCCTGGGTCTCCACTCTGCACTTCCCCCCTTCATTCAATATGGTATGTATATATATATATACACACACACACACATACATACATATACATACATACATACACACACACATATATGTCTTTTTTTTTGCATGATACTTATACCTGGTCCCTTTGGCACCCCCTGATCGGACTGGTTGGTGTGCTTCTTCCATTTGGGCTTTTTTGCGTCTGAGCTAGATGGCCGCTTGTTCACCTTCAAGCTTTTAAGACCCAAGACACTATCTCTTTTGATAGCTGGGCACCATCAGCTTTCTTCGCCACATTTGCTTATGCACGCATTTGTCTTCAGCGATCCTATCATGGAGGTGTGCAGTCAATGGTATGATTTTTTTGTTCTTTGATGCCTGATAACTGATCCCTTTGGGACCACTCGATCACACAGGCTTGTGTGTTCTTCCATGTGGGATTTGTTGCTTCTGAGCTAGATGGCCGCTTGTTTATCTTCAAGCCTTTAAGACCCCAGTCACTATCTCTTTTGATAGCCGGGCACCATCAGCTTTCTTCACCACATTTACTTGTTCACCCGCTTTGGCTTCAGCAGTTGTGTCGGGAGAGTGAGCATCATAGAGTGCCAATTTAATAAAAGAAAGTATTCATGCATTGTTCCTCCTCTTTCTTAAGATTTGCTTCCATCTATTGAGGAATCAATCTCCTTAGGCTGAAAATCAGAGAAACTGTTGGGACACAGAAAGCACAGAGAATGTTAAGAGATTCTGATATTTTAAAAACCTCAGTTAAGAGTGGACATTTATTTTACCATGTTTTCTCATTCCTCTGCATATTTGCTGGAGAGTTAACTTCTCTCTCTTTATCATGCCATCTCACTTACTGCCAGTAATGACAGTGGAACATGTAGGGTTTTGAGACTCAAAATAGGCAAAGGGTATGAAATGGAACTTGACTGAAGGAGACATTTAAGTTGCAAAAATACAAATATATTAACTCACATTAATCATTGCTGCTATTATTGTTTGTTTGATTGGCATTGGGGTTTTTTTTGAAGATATTTTCTTGGAATGGGTGGTTATAGAATAGCCATATTATCTGGAAAGCATTTTAAGCACTTTGATGAAGTCATTTTTCATATCTAAGCTCAATGTGGTGTGATTTTTGGTTTGTTGCTTCCATGGGTGTTCATTGTGCATCACAGAAATACAGAATCATAGAACATGTCAGCAGTTTCTCTGCATAACATGCTAAATGGGACAAATAACACGAGAAGCTGTACTAAATGGAAAACACATCAAGGTTGTAGGAAACTCCGCTAATAATCTGTGATATGCAGGTGATATAAAGCTACATGTTCTAAGATAGCAGGATTTGAAAACATGTTCTAAGGTGATAGCAGGATTTGAAAACTTACTGATGAAGTCCAGGAATTTCCGCCTTCTCTGTACACCACAATTCAATGTAAACAAAATGAATCTATGGGACAATGGAAAATATGGGAAATAGAGACAAGATTAAAGTTGGGATGGAGTTCATTTTGCATGGATCTACAATTAATATTCATGGAAACCCCAGTCAATGATGCATTTCATTGAGCAAACCTGTTGCACAGAACTCTTCAAAGATTGAAGAGCAAGGATGTCCCTTTGAGGACTGAGATACACCTGGCCCAAGCTATGAAGTTTTCAATTGTCTCATATGCACGTGAAAGATGGAGAATGAATGAGAAAGATCTAAAATTAAACAATGTATTTGAATTATGGTACTGGTGAATAATTTCATGGTGTGATGGACTGCCAGAAGAACAAACAATCATATATTGGATGATGTACACTTGTAATCATTAGTAGAAAGAAGTGAGCATGTTATTACTTCATCTCAAGTACTTTGAACATGTGTCAAGGAAATCAGAACTTGGAAGAGGACATCCTGCTTGATAAAGCATAAGGTCATTTTTAAAAGGATGACCTTTAAGAATATACATTGCCACAGTAACCACAACAAAGGCCTCATACATGAAAATTGTGAGGATGAGGCAAGACCTGTGTTTAATTGTTTTCTCTAGTGTTTCTGTGAGTTCAAACTGATTTGATAGGTCTTAAAACAGCAAAATGCAATGCCAATGGCAAACATTGCACTCCATGGAGAGGAAGTGAACTCATTCAACTTTCTAATTGGAACCAGATTAAGGATACCATTAAATACGAATCTTATTTCATATCATGCTGCAAATCTTAACTATAGCTATCAATCAACAAATGAAAAAACAGAGGCATCCAAATGGTAATAAAGAAGTAAAACTCTCTAAACATAGAAAACGCAAAAGCTTGAGAAGAAAATTATTGCAACTAGTTGGAAGGGTAAGCCATTTCACAAGTTATAAGGTAAACATAGAAAATCAGTTTGGTTCCCACATACCAATAGAGAAAGCTCTTAAAAGAAAATCAGAAAATAATACAATTTGCAATAGCCACCTCAAGCATAAAACAAATTGGAATAAGCCTAAGCAGAGAAACAAAAGTCTCATAGAAAGAAAACACTATTCCAAGAAACCAAAAGACATACACATCATTCAAATAATGGGTCATAATCATGAGTAAGTAGTAAGCCTTAACTTTGTGAAAATAAGACACTCTAAGCGATCTATCACTTTAATGCAATTCTGAACAAGATACCAGTGTCTATATTTAAGGACATGGAGATTACTAACCAAATTTTAAAAGAAATTACTCAAATTAAAAAAAGAGAAAAAACCTGGCATACAATGTCAAAATGACCCCCACCCCCATACTCTCCCAAACAGTTTCTACTGGAGTTTCCTCTCAATCTGCTCCTAAGCAGTGGGAACAAAATGAACCCAAGACACAGCAGAAGATTTCATCTGTGCTCACACACCCACCTGCTTCTGGTTCCTGGGCCTGAGCTACCCCTGCTGGTATAAGAGCTCTCTTAGTTCAGCCTCCAGCTGTCCTGCATGGTAGGTTGTGTGGGGACTCACATCGACTTTCCCTCTCCTTATCTCCTTGCACAGTGCTTGTCAGTGGTCACAGAGCTCAGCTGCAGGGAGAGCTGGATCTTGGATGTGTGTTGGTCAATGACTATGGTCTCTCAGGGATGGTGTGTATTCGCTAAACCACTCTGACCAATAGAAGTTCCTTCCCATCCACTTAAGGCTTCTCCCAGGGCTCTGTCTGATCCAGTCCCAAGTAACATTGTTGCTGGAGATGGAGTCCCTAGCGATGGTACAGGTGAGAGGGAGAGTCTGTAAAGGCTTCACCACTTGATTGCTTGACTCCTGTAGCTGCATGTGGTGCAGGACCCCTGGAGTCTTATGAAATAAGCATTAAAGGCCCCATATGTCTTTGAATGTGCTGTCATTCACTGCATCTCCCTGCCACTGACCCGATGGGAGACCCAGCACCATCAGGAGGAGGAAGAGATAGGAGGCAGACATTTCTGTATCAAAGGCTCCCTGACTCAGAAGGGTTTGGAATCCCCTGATTGCAGGGCGGTGATGGGGGTGGTCTCATTAAGTAAGAAACCACAACAGGCATTTGTCTAGGAGTGTTCCTGGCTGTTATAGGAGTTTGGGGCTATGAATAGCATACTAAGGTGCAGGCACCTCAGTTCCACAAGAAAGTGTCTCCAGGGATGATTCTTGAATAAAGTTGGATGACAGAGATGGGAGTGATGTGACCAACAGGCATACCTTGAATTAGTAGGCTCTCCAAATTCCAATATTTGAAATTACAAAATCAGAGTTCCAAGGTAGCAGTGTTGTTTGATTTGAACATATGCATCCACTAACTCATGAATTAATTTTTCTTTGTGAGGTCTGAGAGTTATGAACACGCCAGATATTCTTCTGACTGAGGGAAAATCAGAAAACCAAGCAACTGAGCTAGAAATGAACAATCTCTTCTTTCAAAACCAAATCTATTCTGACTCATAGGAACCCTATAAGACTGATTAGAACTCATTGAGCTTCTTCTTACTATAATTATTTACAGGAATAGGCAATGTCATCTTACATATTTACATAGATAGATAGATAACATACGAAATAAACAGTTAATTAAATTATAAAGCAGTACATATGGCTCATCGCCATTCACTCCTATGAGAGAGTTGTGAGACACTGGCAGTCCTTCAAGTCTTGAGGGCTGCTGGGTAGTCCTCTGTAGAGCAATTCAGGCTATCTGGCTACAGGCAGCACACAGCAAGTCAGGTCAACAGTCAGCCAGATGACAGGGTCCGACAGTCCCCAGCTCAAAAGGTGTAGATTACAATGGTGTGGAGGATCAGGTCTTGAAGGAACCTCAAATTACAGCGACACAGTCCATGGATTAGGTGTCCCACAGGTAGTGTAGCTTGCAAATTGAGGCAAAGAAAAAGTAAAGTAGCTGCACACTGGTCCGATGATCAATGATCAAAGAGCAAGAGACAAGAGAGGCGAGGCTCTCCGAGCTATTTATCTCTCCGCACTTCAATTAATGTTTTTATTAGCCAGGTTGGCACAATAAACTAACAACCTCAGCTCCCGAGTGATCCCTGCACTCTGAAGAAGAAACATTGAGGTCTTTTAGACTCAGATTTCTGGAAAATCTCATTATAAAGAAGACCAAACTCCTCATAAGTGGACTAATAAGTAATATAATGAGAAATCAATTATATATTGGTATTGTCAATAATTTCATCTGGCTGGCATGCACAATAAGTGCTCATGGAAGTGAGACATACTAGTGTTAGCCACTGATATGCCATCTTTTGACTGCTGGATGACCTGCTCCGTTCCCCTCTCATCTGGGAAAGTCCTGCTAGAGAATAATTTTGGAATGCACTCATGTTCTCCGGATCAGAACATTGTAATTAATAATATTTTTGCTTTTAATGTTGTAACCAGTACATTCCTATTTTTATGTTATTAAACAGAATGTTATAATCAGTGCTATACTGTGTAATGCTCACTAGCTTTAAAGAATAATAACATTAATATTGCTTTCTGCTTCTGTCCATGCTTGCATAAGTCCTAGACAAATGATAAATGAGTTTTTGCCTTTATAGATGGACTGAAATGTCTACTCGGGACTCCAATCAAAGAATCGCTTTTAAATTCTAGCAGTCCGGTTATAACCGAATAAAGACTCTTTTAAATTATCGTAACATTATAGTGGCTGTCATTCATTTCAAACCACAACAGAAGCAAAAGTCAAGAAATCAAGTGAACCATTGGATTGGATGAATCTGCTGCATAAGACTTCTTGAAAGTGTTGAATAAAAGGATGTTACCTTGAGGATCATAAGGTACACCTGCCAGAGATTTGTTATTTTCTGTTTCTTGTTTACCCCCTCAAACTCTTTTATTAGGACATAATCCAGACACATCATTCAATAGTTGTCATATCATGTGACTATCACAATCAGCTTCAAGCATTTTCTTCCTTCTTTTATTTAATATCAACTCCCCACTAGCTCCCACATTCCATGTTGTGCCTTCCAGGACCCCTAATGTAGTTATAGTTTCTACAGAGTCACCCACCCTGGGTTCTATATAGCAAAACTACATAGAAAAATATATAAAAGAGTCAAGATGGCTGCTAACTATAACAACAACAAGGACAAACTGCAATTCAAAAAGCAAAAACAGAAAGTATAGAAAAACAAGATTAAGATCAAAGAGTACTGAAAGGGAGAGCAAATAATGTTTTTAATTATTCAAGTCAGAGTTTTTATTTCAATCTACTATTATCATCTCTGATTGATAGCTAGGTTATTCCTATACCTTAATTATGGTCAGACAGAAATCACAGAGACTTATTGCATGTATAAATCCTGCAAATGTGTTTTGGTCTTTGACTGTCATCCATAGCCTTCTTAAAATCAGTGTTTAAAAACTTGTTAGGGCGTGGTCAAGGGTAATGCAACCAAGAGGAATTACTGAAACCCAAATGAAGACTGAGCATGATAGTCGGACAAGAGGAAAGTCAAAGGAAATAGAGGAAAGAGCTAGGAGGCAAAGGGCATTTATAGAGGTCTAAATAAAGGCATGTAAATATTTATATATACATTTATATATGATAATGGGGAAATACATCTCTGTGCATATATGTATAGGTTTAGTATTAAGGTAGCAGATGGACATTGGGTCTCCACTCAAATACTCCCTCAATGCAAGAATATTTTGTTCTATTAAACTAACATTCAATGATCCTCACCCTCTCGACACAATCACTGAACACAAAGCGGGTGAATAAGTGAATGTGATGAAGAAAGCTGATGGTGCACAGCTATCAAAAGATACAGCGGCTGGGGTCTTAAAGGCTTGAAGGTAAATAAGCAGCCATCTAGCTCAGAAGCAACAAAGCCCACATAGAAGAAGCACACCAGTCTGCGTGATCATGAGGTGCCGAATGGATCAGTTATCAGTCATCAAAGAATAAAAAATCATATCATTCTGTGCTCACCTCCATGATATGATCACTGAAGACAAATGGGTGCATAAGCATATGTGGTAAAGAAAACTGATGGTGCCTGGCGATCAAAAGATATAGTGTCTGGGGTCATAAAGCTTGAAGGTAAACAAGTAGCCATCTAGCTCAGAAGCAACAAAGCCCACATAGAAGAAGCACACCAACCTGTGCGATCATGAGGTGTTGAAGGGATCAGTTATCAGGCATCATCAGAACAAAAAAATCATATCACTGTGAATGCCGGGGGGGAGGGGAGGAGTGCAGACTGGAGACCCAAAGCCCATTTGTAGGCCACTGGACAACCCCTTACATTGTCTCAGGGAGGAGATGAACCAGACAGGATGTCGTGCAGCAACAATGGAGCATAGTTCCTAAATGATCCCCAGACCCCCAAACACTCTATCATGATCCCAATTCTACCTTACAAATCTGGCTAGAACAGAGGGTGTACACTGTTACAAATAGGAACTGGAAACACAGGGAATCCAGGGTAGATTATTCCCTTCAGGACCAGTGGTGTGAGTGGTGATACTGAGAGGGTGGAGGCAGGGTGGGTTGGGAAGGGGGAACCAATTATAAGGATCTACATATAACCTCCTCCTATGGGGACGGACAACAGAAACATGCATGAAGAGAGACGTTGGACCGTGCAAAATATGACAAAATAGTGATTTCTAAATTATCAAGGGGTCATGAGGGAGTGGTGAGGGAGGGGATAAATGAGGGACTGATGCCAGGGGCTTAGGTGAAGAGTTAATATTTTGAGAATACTGAGGGCAATGAATGTAAAAATGTGCTTTACACAATTGATGCACGTGTGGGTTTTGATAAGAGTTGTATGAGCCCCTAATAAAATGATTTTAAAAAGAGGCACAGACAATGGTTATTAGGAAAAAAATTGAGCTCTGATACCATGCTCTGCTGCAGAATTGGATGTTACTATTGACAATCCTTGGATCACATATGTTGATGTTATTCTTCCATGTGGGCTTAGTTGATGGTACACTTAGATCACTGCTTGTTTGAAAACAAGACTTAAGATTCTAGACACTATTGTTTCTGATAGATACCATCTAATTTCTTCACCACACTTTGCAACTACATCTTCTGTATTTCCTTCAAAAGGGAATTTTGTAAGAATTAACTGTTCTTAGAATGTAGCTTGGGTTAATTATGAGCTCCACATCCATCCCTTACTCTGTTTATTCTATTCACCTCTGGTTCACCTTAGAGACATCTTGTTATTTTATGGCAGATAACTTTATCAATCATCTCTTTGAAGCATAAGGTAATTTTGTTTATAGTGTCATTGATTCAGCCCAGGATAATATATTTAAAACACAATTAAGAAAAGGTAATTGAATAAATGTACAGCCTTAGTATTTTCAATTGCCTGTGAAAAGTGAATGTGAAAGTTGAACATTCTTCAATGCATACAAAGGAAGACTGAAGAAGAATCAACGTATTAGAATATAGTAAAGGCAAAAGAACATTAAAAGTACCATGGACTGCCAAAAGTTAAAACAAATGTGCCATTGAAGAAACATGGCTACAGTGCTCCTTAAAGGCAAAGATGGCGATATTTTGCTTATGTACTTTGCACATGTTATCAGGAGAGACCAGTCCCTAAAGAAAGACATCACATTGGGGAAATTAGGGCAAGTGAATGATAAAGAAATCTCCTCAATGAGATGGACTGATGCAGGAGCTGCAAAAAATGGGCTCAAACATGAGAACATTGTCAGAATGGCAAAGGACTGAGTCATGTCCCTTTTTGTTAGACACAGGTTTGCTATGAGCTAGAACTGACTCAGTGACACCTATGAAGAATCAACTACATTTGTGACAAATTATTGGTTTACCACATAAGCTCTTCCCTGTTGGACCATTATATAAGTGTCAGAGTATATTCATAATCTATAGCAGAAATTAAACACTCGTCTTTGTGTTCTTTAATGACTTACATCTACCACACGGGACTAAGAAGACCTCTCTAGGACTTCCAATGCTCTAACTTTTAAAGGGAGGTGAGTTTTATCTTTCTCTGCTAGAGAGACCACATATTCAAACCTATCAGTTGATTGGTGGGGCTTGATGAGGTCATCCACTCCTGGAAAGATGGCCAGTCCAAAGAGGGACTTAGAAGTCCTAAGTGGGACTTCTACTCTTTTTCATAAGTTTGAAGAGGCACAGAGGGTATAAGCTTGAACTATGGAAAATGAGCTACACAGATAAATATCCACAATGACTGAATCAGATTTCATATATGAGCATCTGGGTGATAAAGTCATTTCTTAACCAATTGCTTAATTCACTCTCACCCTCCAACACATTCCTCACAATTTTTTATATTCTTTGAATCACAGTAAGGTGTGATGACTGAAACTTTGTGTATGATGGCTGAGTCAGGATTCTAAGGCATTGGTTCATGATGATGGAATCCGCCTGGTTGATAAGAGTTCATAGAATGCCATCTCTTTCATGATGAGACCTACTGTGAGCAGCCAATGAGGAGGAAGATAGCTTCCTTGTGGGTGTGGTCTTATCATTTAAAAGGATTCTCTGAATGGTCTTTAGCTTTGTTCTGGACCTGGACACTTCATCTGACCTGAAGGTTTGGGGACTTGAGACAAAATCCTGTAATTGTGTTTCTGGAAGTTGTCGGTCTCAATTTGCTTGAGAAAGAAGTCTGCCATCTTACCTCCCATCTTGCATTCATCAGCCACTGGATATACTTGATTTAGGATAAGAGTCAGGACAGGAATCTGAGCCTTGTCAGCCTCTGCAACTGTGAGCTGAAATATGCAGTAACATGAAAACTGTCTACATTAGTGGGTCTCACCCTGTGGATTGCCACCCCTTTGGGGGTAAAACGACACATTCACAGGGGTCGCCTGATTCATAACAGTAGTAAAATTATAGTTATAAAGTAGCAATGGAAATAATTGTATGGTTGGGGGAACTGTATTAAATGGTCATGGTATTAAGAAGATTGAGAACCACTGCTCTAAATGGTCTTGAGAAGCTAAGTTTGGAGGGGCCAAGAAGTTGAAGGCCTGGGTCCTTAAACTTGGCTCTCCTTGAGGCCATTGTGAATTGAGGTCACTCTATTTTGCATTATGAACATATGGATATAGTTGCTCTACTCAATATAAACAGAGTAACCAGATTAGGGTGTCCTGTTTACCCTCAATCTCTTTAACACCTCAATACCTATTCAGGGACTTGGTGTGTCTTACATCTTCTCTTTGTGTAATTCTTCATTATGTGTATCAACTTGCTGGCGTCGAGGTTATCTGTAGTGTGGCAGGCATGTAAGGATGTCAGTGTTGGAGCTGTGCTCCAGTGTGAACTTATTCCTCCATTTATCATGAGCTGGAGGCTTCAAAACCACCAGCTTCTGCGATTCAGAGAGATAACAGTCGGCTCCCCTAGAGACATACGGCAGTGTTTCCCAAGGTACATGATACTGCCCATGAAGCAAAATGGAAATGTCCATTCAGTGTAAAAGTGATACCAATGTTTTTTAGAGGGGAGAAAGATGGGGCTTACTACTCCCATTAAGTATTGCAGTCTTGGATGATTACATAAGACTGGCTAGGTCTGTTGTGGGATACACTGTTTCTCTCTGGCTCCATACTCTTGAAGAGTTCCCGGAACCCACAATGGTTGGCCAGCTGAAGATGGAGCCCAGAATGGGCAAGGGGAAGGCCATCTTCTGAAACTACACTTGTGGCCAGCTCCTGGACCTCGTCTTTGCCAGCTATAGACTCATGCACACACACCAGGTGGTGGACTTCATCAGAGGGAAGCATGCCCACTTCGGAATCTGCTCCTCCAAGGAGATGACAGTCCTGGAGGCCATAGACCTGCTGGACCAGCTGGTGGATGAGTCGGATCCGGATGTGGACGTCCCTACCTCCTTCCATGCCTTCCAGACTGTGGAGGGCATCCGGAGGGCACATCCCCACAAGGACTGGTTGTACCTGGTGGGGATGCTGCATAATCTGGGGAAGTTGCTGCCCCTGGTCAAGGAGCCCCAGTGGGCCGTAGTTAGAAACACCTATCCTGTGGGCTGCTGGCCCCAGGCCTCTGTGGTCTTCTGCGACTCAACTTTCCAGGACAATCCAGGCCTCAGGGATCCTCTATACACCTCTGAGCTTGGGATGTACCAGCCTCACTGCAGCCTGGGGAATGTCCTCATGTACTGGGGCCATGATGAGTATATGTACCAAGTGATGAAGTTCAACAAATTTCCTCTAGTTCCACTCCTTCTATGCGTGGCACACCGGTGGTGACTACCGGCAGTTGTGTAGCCCTGAACATGCCACCTCGGGTTCAGGAGTTCAACAAGTTTGAACTCTACATCAAATGCCCAGACCTGCCTGATGTGGACATACTGCACCCCTATTACCAGGGGCTCATTGGCAAGTACTTCCCCAGAGTCCTCAGTTGGTGACCATCCTGCATGCCCAAGACAACCTTGTGATCATGGAGACAGGCCTGGCCCACCCCACTTCCTTGATAGACCCCACCCACCTGACTGTGCTCAGGTTTGCATCAATAAAGACCTTAAAGTGTCAAAAAAAAGTACAATCTTGGAAACCCATAAGGGCAGTATACTCTGTCCTACATGGTTGCCATTCATCAGCATTGACAGTGACAATAAGCTATTTTTATACATCATTGGGGACTATAGGCTTTATTACAAAAGTTTTCAATTACCAGCAAGGGTGTAAGTTTTCTGTTTTTCTAAGAAGGGGCCTCAAACTAGGGACAAGAAGTGAAGAAACCAATGATATATAACCTTGAGTGACTTCGAGAGCAGTTAAAATTTATTCTACAGGATGGCAATGAGGGGAATAGGACTAAATGAAATGGGGCTTGATTTACTTCATTTTACATGACACAATGTGGCATCCTTGAATGGATCTAGTATGATGGGTCTCTTTTCAACAGTCAAGAGTGCCTGTATTTCTGGAGATCTTCATGAATCTTGGCATCCAAGTTTCACTGGGTCTAGAAGATTCCAAGGGCAGAGGTCTTGGTTTCCAAGAACATGCTTTGCTCCTGCCTGTTATTATATGAGGGTACTAGAATCCTATCTGTCTGCTGGCCTCTATTCTCATATTGTGTAGAAGAGAGAAATTAAGCTAGCAAGGGTGGATTGGGGTAAAGCTGTTGATGTCAGATGCATCCTGTAATCTTGGCCTCCAAATGGCCACATTATCATACCAAAGATAACTTCATCCTCATGAACCTAATCCAAAACAATCCCATATGCATCACAAAAATGAATGTCTTAAAAATGACAGAAACACAGAAGCAGAGGTTATGAGTTAGGAAACATGGTAAAGAAGAAATGACATTAGCTACCTATGTGTGTGATGATTGCATCCCAAGGTCTATTAGGATGGCTGTGAGAAAAATGTACAGTCAGAAATATGGTGGTTGCTTATTGAATCAAATAATCAGATGGCTTACTACGCGGGATAGACAAATACAAGAGGAATGACTGTTCACTCATCAAATGGAAATGTTGAGAACTATATTGAACCACAATGCTCCCTGTGATGGAATATCTGTGCAAATACAAGAAAATCTTGCCAATACAGTGAAGAGTCAAATTTACCCACCAATCACTAATGAAGAAATTAAAGAATTCTTCCAACCACTTCAGTATGAAATTGACCTACCATGCAGTCAAGTAGCATAGATAATTATTGGTAAGTGGAATGAGAGATTAGGAAACAGAGGAAAGAAAAGCAGTTGGAAAACGGGGTCCTTCTGATAGAAATTTGGAAATCACATATACCTTTGTAAAAACCACAAATGGCTGCTATACATATAGGCTTATACCAATGTAATTCACTGAAGTAAAATCAAGTACGTCTGTGGAAAATGTTTTAGAGTACAAAAGATACCCCAGTCCCAAATATAAATTAAGGACAGCATTTACTCAGCCATAAGGACAAAAAGATGACACAAAACCACAGATACATAATGTGGATGAGGAATGCTATTAGCACAAAGTCATAAGAGCATTAAATATTCACAGTCAGGTTGTTACATCACTAAGACACAGAATACAGGAGACTTTCAAATTCGTGAGTAACTGAAAGTTCATTAATCACAATAGAATGGGGGATTATAGAAGCCCAAAGAGGAGCAAAATGTCAACACATGCTTAGAAGATTAGCCCTTCCAAACAAGGCAGTCTGGGAAAGATGGCTAGGTTACAACTTTTGTGTATGCAACCTCGAGTACTGTACTATCTGTCAAGGACACACACTCAATCCACTAAGGGACTGCTCTATAATGCCTTGACTGAATAGAGGGTAGAGGTAATCCACTCTCCAATGTACTCTACCTGAGGGCAAGATTATTTACTTCATTGTGTCATTATCTCAAGGAATTCATTGATGTGAGTTTGTTTTTTTGTTGTTGACTTTGTATGTTATGTATACCCTGACCAAAGTGAAATTATAAAGTGTAAGGCCAAACATAATAGAGATTTTGGAGGAGCTTGTTATCTTCAGTCAAAATGAAGCTGGGACCATGAAGCTGAAGACATGAGTCAAAGACATGAGAGCACAAATATAACCTTTGGTACATCACACATGAATGTCAAGACCATCTCACGTACAGATATGATTAATTGAACGTGAACAACAGGAAACTGGATCAGCTGTAAAATGGCATCAATAGTATTATGTATGAAGAAAGCAACATCATTCCCAAGACAGAAAAGAAAGAATGATAGAGGCGAACATCAAGGAGACTGATACCTGCCACTGGTAGAAATGTAGGTAAAGCAAACGGAAGAAATGATGAAGGAAGAGCTGAACAGAACATTTTAAAGAGCAACTTAAGAAGACATTGAAGTATTGAACTGAAACACGTTACTCACGGGGAAAACCATCAAAGTTATCATAGTGAGAACAAGGAGAATTTCATTCAGTATATGTGGTAGAGAAAAGAGAGGTGGGAATAGGCTCACACCCCAAGAAAGCTTTGCCTGAAATAATCTAAAGAAAAATATTGGCAGAGCCATTTATAAACCGAATTGTTTGTGGCTTTCTTTCACCAGAGAACCTAAACATATAGTCATTTCTGCAAAGCTCTTTATTAATAGCTCTGTAATCAAGAGTGGATATTTTCATCCATCTGGTCAGAATTGAGGACAGGGGACTAAGCTCGCTCTCTTTAAATGTCTACAGGGGAACTCCCTTAAGTCTACCCTCCTTAAAATCTCTTCTTTTGGGGGTTGAGATTCTACCCTCCTTAAAATCTCTTCTTTTGGGGGTTGAGATGAAAGGGTTGGGGACTAAGCCTTAAACTTGCTCTTCAGACATGCGACTTTTGGCAGAAGTGTTGTGGCATCAAATAAATGATGAACACTATAATGCCTTGATAATTTAGAAGAGACTATTTGGTTATCACTGGACTGCTAGAATCTAAAAGTGACTCTTTGATTGCAGTTCTAAGTGGATATTTCAGTCAATCTTTAAAGGCAAAAGCTCATTTATCATTTGTTTAGGGCTTAAGCCAACATGGACAAAAGCAGAAAGTAAAACTAATGTTATTCTTCTTTAAAATGAGTGAGTCCTACGGGGTACAGGATTGATGATAACATCCTGGTTAATAAAATAAAAATAGCAATATCCTGGTTACAACATCAAATTCAACAACATTATTAATTACAATTTCCTGATCTCCAGAACATAAGAGTCCATTTTAAAATCAAACACTGGTGAGACTTTCTGAGATGGGAGGGTGAAGGATGAAGATCATTCATTCAAAAAGATGGCGTGATTGTGACTAGTGATAGTCTGTCTCAGAAGAACAGATAATAATTTTAAAATGTTTAAAATTCTGTTGTGAAATAATTCTTTATTGTGACTTAGGTGTGGATTTTGTTTGGGCCGGGTCCGAACCAAGGCAGCCACCTGTACCAGCTTCTCGAGAAGACAAATGACCTGGCTGAAATGGAAAGCATCTGCCTCCAGCAGTTCAAAAAGCTTACCTCCTGGGGCAGAGCACAGCCTCTTCTCCCCAGTGTTCCAGGAAGCAAGTTTTCTGAGAACAAGATTATTTACTCACAGACCCCATCCTGGCTCAAATCCTGCAGCTACAGCACTAAAACCTCCCTTCCCCTTATCAACGCATATGTCCTTGGCTTGGACCCTATTTAAGTCCCACTGCCTCACTACCAGGTGCTATTTCCCTGACCTAATATGTTGGGTCTCAGAACCTTCCCAGGGGCTCAAGATGCCTCCATCCCTTTCTCTGCTCTCCCTTCCCTCCTGGGAGTTCTTTCCCTGCCTCAGTAAAATCTTTCTCAACTTCACATTCCTGGCTAAATTCTATCTCTGTTCTGCACCTCTGTTAAACCTCTCATATTTATTCATCAGTTTCATATTCAGTAATTTAAGTTATTTTCCAAATCGGCAATTGCTTGTAACTATCCATAGCCTATAACCCCTCCTGAGATATTAATGTGCTACCATTAGCAGGAACGCAGGATGCTAAGGCAAGGGACTTCAAGGGGGTCAGCAAACACATGAGCAGCTGCATGCATGTATAAGTGTTCTTTCACAGAAATTATCATCGGGGTCCTTTTGGCTGGTTCATTGTAATGTTCCTCAAAGAAAGCAGATAAGGTAGGCCATACATACATTTTATTTTCAACCAATTATTATTTTTTTTGCCAAAGCTGAAATATCATGTGGAATGATTGTATCTTCTCAGACAATTCGAGGCATGTTGCATTTGGTCCTTGCAGGGATCAATTGAACTCATTCATGATGACAAACACATCAACCAAGTAAGCTATATCTGCAGTTCACTTTTATCACTGAAAGGTGCTTCGAACTACGGTCTTGCTATCTGATTGAGAAACGCTTTGAGTTCACTATGAAGCTCAAAAACATGTTTTAAAATTCTTCCTCTTGACTACCATCTCACTTCAGTGGGAAATAACAGACCATAACTTGGCGTATCTAACTTGTTACACAGTTGGGAAAACAGTCGACTGTTTAAAGTGCTCGTCATTACAAAATTGACAGAAATTATGACGCTTTTCATCACTTCTTGTAACTCTTGTGGCAGCATCTTCATTGCTAATATTTGCCAATGAATCATACAGTGAGTTCTGATGAATTCTGGTCACTCATTCAGTACCAAACGTTGAAATCCAGATCGACATACTAGCATAACTGGAGCCCCATCTGTGAAAACACCACAAACCTTTCCCCAAGAGATCGTATGTTCTTTCAGAAATGAACCAAATGTATCAAATACTTCAAGTGCAGCAGTTGTCATTTCAAGAGGTTTACAAAAAAGAAACGCATCTTTAAAGTTGTCATTCATACACCTCACGTAAAAGAGTAACTGTGAACAGTTTGCAAGGTCTGTAGATTCATGAAGCTGGATACTAAATATTGGAATTGGAGCAGATTTAATTTCTTGGATTATCTGATCAAAAATATCAGCAGACATGTCAGCTATTCTCTGGGGACAGTGTCATTAGGTGAGGAAATTACACTCAATTTTGTAACAAATTCATTTCCGATCAGAACCCAACAAGGACTTTGGCCACTGGCAACAGTAAATTCTCAGCAATGGTGTGAGGTTTCATAGCTCTGGCGATTCTGAGTGCCACCAAATATGAAGATTCAACGGCTGCTACTTTTTCTTTGTGGTACTTGCTACCAATATCAAGTCTGGCTTTCTTGAGTCCATCAGCTTTGCTTATAAAATAGTTGGTATCCTTGCTGGCAAAGCTCCGATGCTTGTTATCAAAAAGGCATTTTAGTTTGTTTGGCTTCATGGATTTGGCTGATAGGACTTCACAACAAATACCATATTGCGGTTTCTCAATTCCTGCTGCAATGATTGAGGTAAAAACATACTGCAAAAAATCCCTACTATATTTTCTCAATGTTCTTTTCTACATGATCCATTGTCATGTAATGGTTTGCTAGCGAAAATAATATATAACAATAGTTTTAATAATACAAAAGATGATAGATGGCATAGTTCAGTCAATACAGTTCATTAAAGTTTCCTATGATTACGATTCTGTGTTGTTTTCTTTACATACCTGTTACCATCACAAGGGGCAGTATTCACATCAACCACAGCTGAATATAAAAAGACCGATCAGCATCTAGATTAAGTTCCCATGGTACATATGTGTATATATTTGTAGTTGTTGGTGATTTTACATTTACCCAGTAATTATAATTCATGAAATGTTGTTTTACCTTCCATACTGCTGCTTTCAACACAGGCGATGCTTTTAACAGAGTAGCTGCTTTAAACACAGCAGCTGCTTTCTACAGAGTAACTGCTCTCTGCACAGTAGCTGCTCTCTATACATGTATGACTGATCCATATAAGTACATTATGGTGCCAAAACTGTCATATACACCTGTATTTGTACATGATGTATGTAATAGGGTTGGCATGATGATGCAATCACGCCGGGTACTGGTATGTGGGTGTATCTGCATGTGGGCAGTCCTGCCTGGAGACAGAGGAGCTGTCTCTTGGTTCCTAAGAACATTGGAAATATGTGTTTTCCAATGGTCTTAGACCACAACTGTGAAAGTGTCGTTTGATTCCCAAATAGGTCGTGTCCCACAGGTTGAGAACCACAGCTCTAGCATTATATAGGCTTCCTATTATTTATCACAGATGTAGACCAGAAATACATTCATGAATGTGAATTATATCTACAACCAAGTGCCCTATGGAGTTGAAAGCTGAAGCCATCTCCCCTGAGGAAGCATTAAGCAAGGACATTACCATCTAGGTTGCTCCTAAACCACTGATAACAGAGTGCACTCATGAAGGAGTAACTGTGGGGTTTCATTTTCCTATTGACAGTCACCTTAGGTAAAATAACATATGGGGATGGAGAGACTACTGTGGCAGCTCCAGAGCCCTCACCTTCTGGTTTACTTCCTCACAGGTGTGCATGTGCCTTCTGGTTTACTTCGTCACTGGTGTGCATGCCCAGATGCAGTTAGTGCAGTCTGGGCATAGGGGGGAAGTTTGGAGATTGGCAAAGTTATCCTGTAAGACTTCTGGAAACACCTTCGCCAGCTACAGTATGAATAGAATTTGACAAGCTCCCATAAAAGAACGCCTTCCGTGAAAGGGCTGGATCAACACCTACACTGGGGAGTCAAAATATGTCCAGGGCTTTACACAGGGCTATGTCTTCTCCTTGAATGCCTCCATCAGCACAGCTCATCTACAGATTATCAGCCTGAAGCGTAAGGACACTGCCACCTATTCCTGTGTGAGACACACACTGTGAAACCCACATCCTGAGAGCGTCAGGAAACCTGGGGATATGGCAGCTGTGCTCACTGAGGCAGCGACTTCGAATATTTCGCTGAATCCTTTATTTACCAGTAATGCACTTAGAAATGACAGACAATGAAAATTACTTCCTGAGATTGACCTTACTTTCCTGTGACATTAAATCACCCCTCAAGAGAGGAGTATAAAAGTACCTTGGTATGTAGCCTTTGTTCATATCCCTGTGTAAACACTGCCTTGCAGCACTAAGAACAATGCAGACTCTGTGAAGGGCTGATTCAACATCCCCAGAGACAATGACAAGAACACAGTTCATCTGCAAATGGAAGGTTAGAAAATAGAAGACAAGACCCTCTGTTACTCTGTGAGAACTTGAGAGGAAGTCAGTATGATCCCAGACACAAACTCCCTGCTGGGAGAGAGCTGGGCAGCAGGGGGCGCTCAGGACCCACAGATCACAGGACACACTCAGGGGCAGGTGCAGAGGGACTGTTTCAGGGCTGGTTTTCTGTTGTGGTCTGGGGATGTTTCTCCATCTCGCTGTTTCCCCCAAGGGATTTCGCTATTTTTATGACATAGGAATACAATATAAGAAATATGTAAAATCAAACCTATTGCATGTGGGATGTATAATAATGGAATTGAGATCTCAACAGCAGAAAGTGCGGAGGGAGGAGCAAATTAAAATATTTTTTATTCGTATTATACATTACTTATTGATATGCTAAATTTGGCGGCAATTGCATTGTTCAAGTAATGTTTGATAATAGTTGTATTGATTGGATTTCCTTGAAGGCAGATATAATCCTTTCAAAGATTGTAATGTGTTTCGTGATGGGTTTAGTAAGATGCTTTCTGACAATGAATGCCATGCCATTCTCTTGACTGTGCTGTTCCCGGCATAGTAAATCCTATGATTTTATGATTCACATTGGCCAATACCAGTCATTCCATTTATGCTCACTAATGCCTAGGATACCAATCAATACCATGCATCTCATTTATTTTTGACCACTTCCAAATTCCCTAAATTTGTAGTATGCAAATTCCAAGTTCTGGTCCTTAGAAGACTTTCTCAGTTGTTTCTCTCTACCTCGAGTCATGCTCCATCAGTAAATGAAGATGCTGAGGGCTCCACTCGCAGAGGATTTACCCAAATCATGTCCTCATGGCCATCTCCACTCCAAGAAATCAGCCTCTCTTTTGTCACATTTTAGGGCCCTCGAACTTGAGTAGTTTAAAAAATTTCCTACTTTCTTTGCTTAGGCTGTCAGTATTCAACAATGCTTCAAAGGTTTGCATAAGATTTTAGCAGCTTCTTCCTCTGAAGAGGGGAGAGGGGTCCTGTATTGTCTGTTCTTAGTCTGGAAGCTTTGTTGAAATCTGCTGCTTTTGGATGACCCTGCTGGCATTACATATAACACTGACGTATATTCCAGCATGCCAGCAAAGCACAGGCCACCACATTATGATGAGCTACCAGACAGGTGGAGAGAATATAACATTATTTCTTCAGAATATATAAAATAAGTTCTAGCTAATATTTTAAATACAATAAATAAGTAACAGCATAATGCAACCAAATAGTGGAGTATTTCAATTCACCATTTTCAATTATGGACTTAACACTGAAATAGACAGCCATAGTCTCAGGACTTCCACAAGTCTACCCAACCAGGAAGCCTAGTCTTTTTATTTTTCTTTTCTTTGTGTGTGTGTGTGTCCACTTTTTTATCCAACTCTACCCCAAGACCTTCTAATGCTGTCTTTTCCAAACAAGTGAGTACTAATAGCAAGGAATCGTCTATTTTTTCTGGTCTTAGAATTCAGGAGACTCATATCCATGATTCATTACAGCATTGGATGAATGGTTTCCATGTGTCTTCAATGATCATCACTCTGGAAAGGGAGAGACAATTTGCTGCACCTCATGTGGTTTAAAGTCCCCAGTGACTACTCTCAAAATCCAGATGTAGGACATTGTCTTCGTGGGCTGTTATGGCAGCGGTTCTTTGTGTTTCCTGAACCTCAAAGCCTCCTCAGCGAGAGAAAAGTTAACACACTGATGGTTTTATTTAGTTTAGATCAGAGCATTTCAGAGAAACATTTAGGGACTAATTATGAAACTGCTGAAGGTGAAATATTCTCTTTATTAGATTTTTAACATTTTTTCTGAACGGAGCTACAATGTCAGTGAGGCGGTAACAAGGGCCACGTTGACCATGAGTATTCAGAGTGATACACTCATCTTTGGCTTTAATCTGCACAGATTTGTCTGACACTCTGAGTAAAGCTGACATTCCCTGAGATTTTCCTCTCCTCAGGCAGCAGGAAGCGCAGGGCAGACCTGGGCGCTAGGACACACCTGAGAGTCTGTCAAAAGGTGACATTTGGGAGATCAGATTCTTCAAAGTCTTCACTAAGGAGACAGAGGTAATTTCTATCCTGGACATAATTCCCACAGACAATAAGGAGGGACTGTCTGTGAGGGCCCCAAGCTACTTGAGCTGCAGATTCACAATGGGTTTGAAACCATTACTCCCCGGGTGTGGATTGTCAGTGGAGAGCCACCGTTCAAAACTCTCCGTGGGTGGCTGCCAGTGTGTGTGTTGTGTTGTGTGTGTGTTGTGTGATGTTAGTAGGATCAGGTTCTGTCCTTCCTAGCAGTGCCAAGACCCGCACCTCCCCTGCCTTGGGTTTCCAGGGTTATAAGGCTGGAGGAGTCTGACATGGAGGGCAAGGCAGAAATATGCAAAGTGGAAGACATCCATTTTAGACCCACAGGCCACCTCCACAGGGGAAGCCCCCTCATCACCCAGCTGGGGGCCACAGTGTGATTGCTTTCCATTTTCCTTGCAAGATGGGGACTTTCCCCCTAGATCACCTCACTGCTCTTCTCCCAAATCAGGATTGCCACAGGGTTTGAATGCAGGGGTGGTAGGTGGTGGTGGCGGTGGTGTGTGTGTGTGTGTGTGTGTGTGTGTGTGTGTGTGTGTGTGTGTAATCTCTGATCTCTGAATCCTATCTCCAGAGGTGTCTGTGCTCAGGTGCAGCTGGTGCAGTCTGGGGCAGAGGTGAAGAGACCTGGGGAGTCTTTGAGAATCTCCTGTAAGATATATGAGTACAGCTTTACTGGAAGTTGGATCCACTGGATTAGGCAGCCACCTGGAAAGGGCTTGGAATGGATAGGAATGATTTATCCTAATAACGCTGACACCAAGTACAACCCATCTTTCCAAGGAAAAGTCACCATCTCCACAGACAACTCCATCAGCACCATGTCCCTGCAGTGGGGCAGCCTGAAGGACTCAGACACGGCCATGTATTACTGTGCAAGCCCACTCTGACTTCTGAATAACACTCTGGAGCAGCCCACTCTGACTTTTGAATAACAGCAGGGCTATAGAGCAGATTAGGTTAGCTTTCTTCATGAAATTCTGTGTTCAGCCCTTGCTGCCCTTGAAGAATGAGCGGGTGCGTTGTCGTAATAGGAAGATCCTCAGGTCAAATTTCCTGGCCTTTTTCTTACGAAAGACATTCCCAATATTGCTAGAAAATTTCCCCAATAAGTAGCCATGATATCCGTGTATATTCATTTGCTTCCTTTCTTACTTAACTCACCTGCCTGCATTCAACTTGATTTGGGAAACAGCTTTGTAGAAATCTCCAGGTGGAACCCTGGTGCTTTGACATGAGCAAAGTGCTCATGGGTCCCAACCTTTGACTGGTCAGTTACACTCATGAAAATGCTTGATATAGTTTCCTGGGTAAAAGTGGCCTTACCAGGAGGAGACTCTGGAGCCTGCTGAGCTAGGGCGACTCAGTTCAGAAATGTCTATCTCCTTCCTTCCCATCTTTCTCCTGAAGGTGCTTGTTGTACCATGTGGTCAGTGTCAGAGAGAGGATAATTGGAATCGGATTAGGCAGCACCCAAGGAGAGGCCATGGTGTATGGAGATCTCCTACTATTGGTTAATGAGGTAGTGACCTTGACTCTTCCAAAAAGCAGTTCTCCCTACCTCTGACCTCTGAGGGCACTGAGGACACATTCGTGTGTTACAGTGCAGGTGGACACAGACAGGGAAGTCAGGGTGGCCCTCACATACACTATCCTGCAGGACAGCCTGGGTGCTGGGACCAGCAGGGGGCGCTCAGCACTAACAGCACAGGCCCAGGAGCAGGAGCAGGTGCAAGGCTGTGCTCAGATGCAGCTTTCTGCTTTGACTTCAGTTGCTTTTGTTCCCAACGCTCTCAAAGGTTCTGAGGGATCGCTATTTACAACCGCAGGAAGTGTACTAGTGTCTCCTAAATTGTAACAAGAAACTCTCACCGCCATCCAGTTGATTGTGACCCAAAGTGATCTTCTCAGACAGGCTTGAACTACTCCTGTAAAAGGGTATTTGCATGGAAGTGGTCGTTCTTACGAAATTCTGTCTTGTGATCTTCAGGGTTTTTTCTTAGTTTCAACTTAATTTCTTGAAAATATAGAAAATGTGATGTTCACCATATGAATAAACTGGCAGTTGGATTCCCTGTCCCTTTGTGACACTGCAGTTTTCTGAAATGAGGGAGCCATTCTCAGGCCAGACAGACTATTGACAGATTTTCATGAAGATAATGTGGCCTTATTTTTTGTCTTAGCATGCACATAGATTGTTAGGATATATTTCTTCTATTGGTTATATTGATGGGCATTTCTCACCTAGAGAGATTCACAAGTGTGATAACTTTTATATTTATCGTGCATTTTGCATGAATGTTGTTTTTTTTACTCAGAAGGTACCATAAGTATTTTTATTTCTTTATTTATTTTGCAATCTTCAATCTAGGATGGACAATTCTGTGTTTTCCACAGAAAGTGAGCACACTTTCTCTTAACAAACACCTTCATAATTACTTGTGTGATAGTCACACCATTCCTTATCTGTTGAAATCTATTACACCATTCCTTTTGTTTAAGAATAAATATAAATGTAATACAAGTGTATAGTGCACAAAAAAAGCTGAAAATAATGAAGTAATTTTTAGGAAAGTCACAGAAAGCATGCTCATCCTTTATTACTGATTGTAGCTCAGACATGAGGTTAAAACTTCTCAGCCCCGGTTAGGAGGGTGATGGGGTTGAGAAGGGAAAACAGTTGCTTACAGTCCATCAAAAAATACTTACATGTTAATAAAATATTTTTTTAATTTTGGTTTTTCCCTATATTTGCAGGTTATAAAATAGCAATCCCTGTGACTCAAATTTTAAGATCATGGATGGTATTTGAAAGGTGAGCCATTACCACCACCACCTGGTCCCTGTGCACACAACAACTGACAAGCTGTGTCCACACAGATTACAGTCTAGAAAACTATCTGCGTCCAGTTCTAGTCAGTAGTAAATAGTGACCTTGAGTCAAAATGATCTCCACATACACAAAAACAATGTGTCACCATCTATATTAAGGTTAATGTTTCCTCCAATTTTTGAAGTAAAGTTAACTATGACAATGGCAACTACCTAATAAGAAGTGTTCTGAATTAATATTGGCGGTGACTTCATTCACACTTTACACAGAATGGACTATATGCCAAACAAGTAATTCACAAAGTAGGTCTAGAGAGACTGACCTAGGTGTGCCTGGAGGTGTTGGGTCCAAGATCAAGGAACTTCCCAGTCATTCTCAAGTAGGATGCAGTCTGGATTCTCCCTAAATAATATTACTCTCATGCCTCTTTTCAGGTGCTCAGGATTCTGAATTCTAGTCTTAGTCAAATGTTTTGGATCATGACACATTTGCTCTTTATGATACTGCTTATGTATCATAAGTAATCTTCATTTTGCCTTTAAAACTTGACAGATTGTACTCAGGCATCTCCCTTCAGCTATTACTTTCATTGTATTTTGAAATAAACGAATTGTTCTTTATGTTTGCTTTATTCACTGCTCCACTGACTTACTTTCTATTAGAATGCGAGCATCTCTTTAGTCTTCTCATTCTTTGTTTGCAGATCTATAGCAATGTGTTAAAAAAAAGTTGATTGTGTGACTGACTCAAAAAATATTCAGTTCAGTTTTCAATATAAAATGAAACATGAAAACCTTCAAAAAGTTAAATTAAATTTGAGATGTCACAATGCTACACAGACTAAAAACTAACTGCTCAGAAAGGACATGATCATATGGGATTGATGTATTCAGATAAATGAGAATTTCATCTTATTTACTCTTTCTGTGAGGTAGAAACATTTATTACCCTTGGTCTCAGAGCTAAGTCTTATGAGGATTTATGCTATCCTGGCAAGAGTTACACCATATTAATGTTTGCTATTTTTTTCCTCCTCAGAGGGGCAGATTCTTCCCTTTCTAAATCATAATCCACATTTGTTATGCTGGGAATTTGCATGGTGTTGAAGTGAGAAAACAGGGAGTTTTCTGTGTGATCTTCTGATTGAGTCTGAACATCTTATAGGACCTGGGTAGTGGGGCTCTGACCTTCATGCCTGTGCTATAGTTGATATATTCCCTGGTCCATGTTCCTTTCCTTATCAGCAGTATCCACATTCTTTAACTTTGAACTGTTTATCCCTGTTGACTATGCCTCTCACTCTCCTCCCCTACTTAAGTGTCATGGGTAAGATGTGAGATATGGATGTGTGTTTGATAGGGGAAATATTTCACCTCCAGTTATGAAAAGTTAATAAAAACGACCTTCCTGTGGTGAGAAATCTTTCAGCTTGAGAATGGTCTTCCTCTCCAGGGCCAGAAACAAGAGAACTTGTTTTGAATGTTCACTCAAAAATCTGGAGGGGTTTTACAGTTAATGTCCATAGAACATGGGGCTCCACTAATGGCCGGCCCCAATGGTTTCTCAGTCACAGTAATCAATACTCAGCCTCTAGAAATTGATCACATTTTAATTTACATATATATTTTTCAAATAAATGGTTTCAGTGGTTTCTGATCCAGGTAAGCAGATTTCTGCTGTGCCTCTCTGAATGTCCCTCTCTCTAGATTTTGGGTGGCATTTTGATATGTCCGTCCATGTCAGTTCTCTGATGCGTGCATGCAGGGACTCCCAGCACCAGTGCATCCAGGTCTCACATTGCAGAATAAGGAACTCATGCCTGACTCAGAGGAGGATGAGACAGGCCAAGACAGAGAGCGCAGGGATCCACAGTGGAAATGGAGTTGCAAGGGTTCACAGAGGACACAAAATGGGTACATAGGCACAGAGTTGTGGTAATCTTCATGTAAATAGATGTTATAGGGGGATGTGTGCAAAGGATGCCTCATGGCCCAACATCAAGAAAACTGATCTATATTTTATCACCCCTTCTGCTCTGTAACCAGATTCTTCTTGCTGAAACCGGAAAAACCAATGTCCTGGCCTTTTAAATGAAGAACATTCAAAGGTTAGTGTGTTCTCATGAGCCCTAAGCTCTTGGATAGTTATAGGACCATTCATAAACAGAAGTATTTTTATGAACATGTGTGCTCTACTCTTGATATTTTCCCAAATTTGCAGTGATATATCCTGATCTTATGGTTTCTCTCTCTCTCTCTCTCTCTCTCTCTCTCTCTCTCTCTCTCTCTCTCTCCTTCCCTCCCTCCCTCCCTCTCTCTCTCTCCCTCTCTCTTTTACAGCACTGATATTATTTTTAATTTAAGTCTACAACTTTGGTTAATCCTGTTAATGTCACTTTAATATATATTGTAAACTAATTGAATTTATGTATGGAATACTATTAGACTTATGGTGATAAAGATAATATTTTCCTATATTTTAAATATTGTATTCCTTTGATTTGGATGTTTTTTAAGCGTTTACAGACTTTTATATTATAAAATTGGTTGCTTTTTCAATTTTTTCCATTGTGCTTTGTGGACTGGTTTTTATGTGAGTAGTAGAAATTAGCAAATTTTATGCCTTTAAAGTGATGTTTTTGTTTCAATTCTTTTAAACGAGTAAGAGAATATGCCTTGGAAGTTATAGGTGGCTATTTATGAAAACACACTCATTAGTGTAAGAGGGAGAATGATACAGTAACATGAGTAAGACAACCCCCCACCCCTCAGTAAATCACTAAACCTCATCACAACCAAGAGGAATGGTCCTGGTGCAATTACATAATTTCATGTTAACTTGATAAATAAACATAGGGGTGGAGTCTAGCCTGTCAGCCAGGTCATGGTCTGAAGATGCTTGCTTATGGTTGTGACCTTCTCATGAGGCTTCAGGAATTTCCTCTCTTTCTCCTGGGTGGCAGGCCACACACTCTCTCTGCTTCACCTTCCTGTTGAGGAGACACACTTAGAGAGCTGGCAGAACCACAGGGAGACTTGCACCAGGCCTGAGATACTTCAGTACTACTGGATCCACAAGACTTTTCACCAACATGCCTGTGAGCGTCCTACATTTGGCATCTTTGCTGCGTAAGTCTGAAAAGAAATTTATGGATTAGGATCAAACCTATGGGCTAATATGGATTTGATCTGGACTGCACTGGGATGTTTTCTCAAAATATAATTGCTCTTTGATATGAAGCTCTATCTTACACACATATGAGTGTCAGGATTTGTTTCTCCCAGACGAACACAGCCCCCTTGAATGGTCAAAATTACTTCTTGAAAAGTTTATTTTGTCACACCTCACCTATGAAGTCAGTGAAATTATAAGAGTCATGTGTAAGTGGGTAAATCTGTACCAGCCATGACTAGCTGTCAGTTCACTTGGTGAGATGCGCCTACCATTAGGCATCAGGAGTCCAGGATACACTTGAGATCTGCAGCTGCACTATTCTCCGTGTGATTAGAGCATGCTTCTCCACCTTTCATTCCGTTCCTCATGTCGTGGTGACCCCCCACCCAACCATAAAATGATTTTCGTTGCTACTGCATAGCTGTAATTTTGCTAGTTATGAATCAGGTGACCCCTGTGAAAGGGTCGTTTGGCCCCCAAAGGGGGCGCAACCCACAGATTGAGAACCCCTGCTCTAGAGTTATCTAGGCTTCCTATTATTTATTCCTAATGTAGAGCAGAACTACGTTCATGAATGTGATACTCATGCACACATAAATGTCTAAGAGAGTTGAAAGCTGAAGCCATCACCCCTCATTCAGCAATAAGCAAGGACATTGCCATATAGGTTGCACCTGACCCACTGACAACAAAGTGCACTCATCAAGGGGTGACTATGCGGCTTCATTTTCCTATTGGCAGCCGCCCTGGGTAAGATCAGACATGGGGCTGGAGAGAAGACTGTGGCAGCTCCAGAGCCCTCACCTTCTGGTTTACTTCCTCACAGGTGTGCATGCCCAGATGCAGTTAGTGCAGTCTGAGGCCAAGGTGCAGAAGCCAGGAGAGTAGGTGAAGGTGTCCTGCAGGACTTCCGGATACACCTTCTCCAGCTATGGTACTCATCAGGTGTGACAAGCACCAGGATAAAGCCTTTAGTGGATGGGCTGGATCAACACCCACGCTGGGAAGTCAACATATGTCCAGAGCTTCACACAGGGCTATGTCTTCTTGGATGGCTCAGTCAGCACAGCTTAGCTACAGATTGGCAGCCTGAAGTCCGAGGACACCGCATTGATTCCTGTGTGCGACACACGCTGTGAAAACTCACATCCTGATACTGTCAGAAAACCTGGGGGGTGGGTGAAAGCTATGCTCAGAATATTGACCTGAATCCTTATTTACCGGTTTTGCACTTAGTGATGAGAAACCAAGACAATAACTTCCTGTGAAATGAATAAAACTTTCCTGTGAAATAAAATCATCCCCTCAAGAGGGGAGGTTAAATTACCTTGGTATGTAGTCTTTGTGTGTAAGTACTTCCATCATCATCTGCAGAGACAGTGACAAGAACACAGTTATCCGCAAACGGACAGTTACAAAACAGAATACATGGCTGTCTATTACTCTGTGAGAAAGAGAGTGAGAGGAAGTCAATGTGATCCCCAACACAAAACTCCCTGCTGGGAAAGAGTTAAGCTGCAGGGGCGCTCAGGTTCCACAGATCACAGGATACGCCCTGAAGCAGGTGCAGATGGACAGTTTCAGGACTGGTTCCGGTTGGGGTCTGGGGACACTTCTCCATGTCACTGTTTTCCCCAAGGAATTTCTCTAATTGTATGGCTCCTGGTCTACCATTGATATCTATGAAGCAAAAAGTTGTAACAGGAGAAACTATTGCCCCATGCAAAGAACCAGTGTTTGATGAACCTTAGGAAATCAGGGATACATTTCCAAACTCATCGAGGGCACCTGGAGGCACTTGATGGTGAAAACAGTGAAGCACTGGAATACTAGTTGAAAGCTAGAAAACTGTTCTGTTGACCTGCTTCGGAAATAGCAGACTCGCTGTAGAGATCTCATTGTTTTACTCCAACTAGCACACTCTTGGAGTTACTGGCGGGAGTCAATAATGTCTAGTTAAGGGTCTGTAAGAGGTCAGAAAAGACTGACATTCACATCTGACCCTCTTCCCTTGAACACAGATGGGTCGTTGCTGGAGTCAACTATGACCTGGCATCCCTTTTTATCCTAGTCGGTTTTCTTTCTAGTTCAGCTGTGTTATCTCGTTTACGTTTGTTACACACTTTATGGTTCATGCTCTCAATGTAGACACATTCAAATTATCAAGACATCTGTACACATACACACACACACACACAAATACTGTATGCTACTCTGAGTTGTTCCAGTTCAAACAGCACGGTATATTGTTTGTTTCAGTTTGTACTATTGTTGTTAGATGCCATCAAGTGGCGTCTGTGCATCAGAACAATGTACTGCCTGGACCTGGGCCATCTTCACCATCTGTATTTGAGTCTGTTGTGGCAGCTACTGTGTCAATCCATCCCACTGGGGGCCTTATATTTCTTCACCACCGTATAGTTCACCAGTCATATGACATTCTCCAGGGACTGTTCGCTCTTGATCACATGTCCAAAGTACCGTATATACTTGAGTACCAGCCAAGCTTTACAGCACATTTTCAATGCAGTTTTTGTGGTAAAATTAGGTGCATCCATGAATATTCTGGTCGGATTATACTCGAGTATATACATGCTACATTGGATGATGTCCTGCCATGCTCACCTCTACAGAGAATTCTGGCTGCACTAGTTCCAACACCAGTGTGATTGTTTTTTCTTGGAATCTACTAGGTATTAAGTATTCATCACCATAATCATAATTCAAAGGTATCAAATATTTTCAGTTTTAATAATTTAAGGACAAGCAAAGACTTTTGCAGGTGTATATCATTTAAAATACTATGGCTGTGTCAAGTGCACATTATTCCTAAAGGTGACATCTTTATAATTTACACTGTAAAGATATCTTTTACAGTAGATTTACCAAATGCAATGTGCTTTCTAATTAAATACCTTGTGGGCCACAGTAAAATCAAATATTGAAGGACTTCATGGTTTGCTTTCTAGTGGCTGCATGAGTACACATATAAGTCACTGGAAATTCTAGTGTGGGAGGTGTTCTTTACCTCATTTGTTTTATTCATTCAATCATTTACTTATATGAAAGGCCTCGGAAATACTGATTTTTACACTTCACATTATAAATCAAAACTATGTTGTGTTTTGTTATTCGTTAAAGTTGTCCAACATTTTGTTGTATTGAGAACATTTGATTCCATTTCTCATTGGGCGTTTTCATTTATATAATTTTCAATTATATTGTACATGTGCAATGATTTCATATTTTGAGCCTTATAGCCATAGAAAAGGAATTTGTAAGGCAGAGAGCATGGTGCTGTGTGCACTTATGTTGCCTTTAGGTTTACAGTCTTTGGTCACCTTAGAGTTATGTATGTTAGCATGGTGTCCCTGCCAACTTCAGAGAGTTGTCTCATACATTTTTAATAATATCATTTTTAATTTGATTTCTATTGTAAGATCCCTAAGCTTTTATTTTTATATTTCCAAAGCTAAGGCTGACTCATTATGTTGTGAAATTTTCAGTGCTTTTATGAATCAAAATGTCATATTTATGCTATGGTGGTAACAAGTAGAAAGATTTTAGTACTGCAAAAAAGTGCCTATGCCTCCCCGATTGAACACCATATTTCCTAATTACTGACAGTCACTGATCGGTTTGTCATACCTGTATAGGATTCTCTTTTTAACAATTTTATTTCAAAGCCATATGATAAATTCTGTTTTTTAAGGTCTACTTCAAGTTAAGATTTATCTAAACATTTCCATGGGTTGAAAGCTCTTTAAAATAACATTATTTGTATTTATTGTATCACAGACTGTTTATTTATTTATATGCTGAAGGCCACGCTGGTCATTTCAAGCTGGGTTCACTGTGTATAGAGCTGCTATAATTCATTAGTGCACGGTTTCAGGGGGACATGTATTTTCAACTCATCGAGGCAACCACCTGGGAGCATGTTTCAGGATAAAATGGTAAAGCAATGAGAGGCTTTGTAAGAAACTGTCTGATTGTCTCTCAAAGTAGCTGAACCACTTTACATTCCAGCAATTGAGTCACGAGAATCCCTTGTCCTGTGCTCACTTGCGAGAAAATGACTTTGTAAGGTTTGGAGATGGAAAACATTTTATTTATTAGGTCAGTAAAATCATCTTCTTGTTTCATTTTGAATTTTCCAAAATGAAATTATTTGAATTTGAGTAATATGCCCATGTATTTATTTTTAGTTAAATTCTTCTTGGTTTGCATATTTGATCAGATATTCTGGATATTTTATTTTTATTTTTAAAACATATTTACATAAAATAATTTGCCATATTAAATTAAAGTTAATTGACATAGATTCTGCAAACCTTTACCAAGTATGTTGCATGCTTTTCATTCTCTTTTAAGGGACTTTTTTCGCCACAGTTAGAATTTTTTAAATCTTGATCTACCCTCGTGATCAATCTTTTATTATGTGTCCATGTTCTCATTGTGATGTATCTAAAAAAACCCTCTCATTACCAAGTGTAAACTCATTCATATTTTCTAATTTTATAGTCTTATTTACATTTTGGTCAGTAGTCCATATTATTTTATTAGTATTATTGCTATTGTTATTATAGATGCTGTGAGGTATGTGCAGGACCTCATATTGTTGTTGGACTGGAAAGGGTGTGGGGCAGGCTGTCATAAGCAGAGACCAGGTTGATTTGAGACATTCTAGGTTTATTCCTGCTAGGGCTTACAGAAGGAAACGCCCAGTGGACTGCTTCACAAATCCAGTGAGAATCAAACAAGTTATAGACCCCAAACTTCCTTTCAGGTTGCAGTGGGGGTTGGTTTACAAGTTTACAGTCATCAGAGGATAAAACGGAGCAAAGTTCACAGAAAGAATTTACATTTCCCCAAGGGATTACGACAGCATCAATTTCTGTCTTCATTACTCCAGGGACTGTCACACCATTACCCTCTAAGGTTTCAGTCTCCTTGCTCCTCTAAATGGTCATGCTTCCCCTTCCTGAATTAGGAATATCTGGAATAATGAACAGGCTTTTAACTAAGTTTAAAAGGAATTTAATGGAGGGGAAGGAGCTGTTATGTTCTTGATCCCTTTTAACAAACTAAATCTCAACCAATTATGATACATTTTCACTGTTGATTAACAACATGCTACCACTTCCCCTTTCCTATATCAAGAGGGATTTAATTGCTCCAACTGTTCCATTCAGGAGAAGATGTGGAAGAGTGCGTATGCTCATTGTGCCTCATTTTGTACCCAAACCATTATACCACAATTGCATTGAGTTCAGTGTGTATTTAGTGATAATAATGTCAACCCAGGTATTCTGTCATGACCTTACTAAGAAATTAATCCTGCTTTTAAAACACAGAACCTGTAATTCATTTTCTGATAAAGTGATATTATGCCTTTTATTATTCACCTCTATGTCATTTTAATGCTCTCCCTGGTAATTAACATATCTAAAGTGCACAAGTGAATTTGTATAGCTCAATGCATTTTAGCTCTGTATACACATAAGCTTTCTACTCCTATGAAGTGTTACAGTCTTAGAAACTCACAGGGGCAGTTCCACCTTGTCCCATTGGGTCACTATGAGACAAAATTGACTCGATGACAGAGAGTTATTTTTTTGTAAGCATGTATACAGTTCAGCACACACGGTCCCCATGCGTGTTTGACCACTCTCCACAACCTTACCCCATCCTGATTATCTTCATCTGATAATGATATTAACGAAGCTCAGGGTGGAGTTACCTCACCTTACCACCTGTGGCAATGACCAGGTCACAACCCATGGGTGGATGATCTACATGAGCACCCCTAGCTGGCCACACCGGGGGATCCCTCTTCTTACTTGTGAACTTTTGAGCAGAAGGAAGAACATTAACAAGGGTAGAAAATCGAATTAACCCAGAATTCTATTGAAGTTGAAGATGTTTGCTAATTTTCAAACACAACCTGTGAGTGGAACTCAGAGTGAGCCCAACACAAAGTTCCCATGCAGACAGGGCAAGTCTGGAGGGTGTTTAGGATGCTTGAAGTATAGGAACCCACCTAACCGAGGGTGCAGATGCAAGATCACTATTATTGTTCATTGAAACAGGGTTATTCTCACATAGCGGGGATTAACATAGAGCAGTGATTCCATTCCTATTTATTCCTTGAGTTTTCATAACTTGTAATCAATGATATTGCATTCCATTTTATTAATTAAGATACCGTGCTTTCTCAAGCAAAACAATATTCTGGTTGTTAGTTTTCATTAAGTCGGTTGTGAATAATAGTCTCTCTGTACAATACACTGAAACAGCGGTTTGTCCAGCACCATCCTCATAGTCTTTCCCATGTGTGAGAGCATTGTTGTAATCGCAGTCAATCCATCTTGATGGCCCTGTCCTTTCCCAATATTAGTGCCTCCTGATAATATATCCAAAGTTTGTGTGACAAACTTGTCATCTTAACTTCCAATGAGAATTCCGGATGTGCTGCTTCTGAGACAGGCTTTTTTTAAATGATAGAAAATGAACTCTGATCATATGAGAAGGCTGCTTTGTAAAAAGAGGGACACACCTTGCTCCCTCCCCTGCTCCATTCAGAAATATACTATTTAACATGCTCATTGTTGTATGAATCTTACCATACAGATTGGCGACACTTTTGAAGACATTGGAGTCTATGGTATTCTGTTTAGCATGCTAATCCAGAGACCAGAAATATGGGTTTATTTACAAGTTCAGCCCCTTTGCATGCCTGGGAATACTTAACAGTCTGACTTTAGGCGAACACAAGGGGGTGATGATTCTGCTAGCATATACATATAACTTATATTAGGTTCGTTTAAATAATAAAATTAAAAACCATGAAAGGAAGGTCATCAGATGCCCCAATACTCTCAATATATATTCAATTCTTTTTTTTCATTCATCTACATTCCTTGTATGAATATACGGTATTATACTGTGCCAGAATTTTGTATGGATTTTTGTAAGTATAAGTTTTCCAAGATGTTGTCTCCTGGGTATTATGTGTGTTGTAGTTGTTGTTTTATTGTTAGGTGCTGTTCATTCAGGTCCAACTCATAACAATCATAGACACAAAAGAACAAAACACTGCCCAATTATGTGTCATCCTCAATATAATTCTTAAGTTTGACCCCATTATTACAGCCACTATGTCAGGCCATCTCAACGAGGGCCTTACTTTTTATCACTGTCCTCTACTTTGCCAAGTATGATATGTTATCTCACTCCCTTTTCCAAGGACTGGGTTCTCTTGATATCATGTGCAAAGGGAGTGAGGTAACATATCGCCATCCTTGTTTCTAAGGAGCATTCTTGATTCATTCTTCCAAGAAAGATTTATTGGTTTCTTTGGCCAAATCAAAAGCAAACTCACTGCCATCATGTTAATGCTGACTCATAGCAAGTCCCTGTGGGTCCCTGTGGATATCCAAGACTGTAACTCTTTATAGGAGTAGAAAGTCCAGTCTTTCTCTTAAGGAGCCATTGCTGGTGGTGCAGGCGCACTGGTTAAGCATTAGGCTAAGATCACATGGTCGGTTCCTTTGACAGACCATGGTAATGCCAATATTCCTTGACAGCACCACAATTCAAATGCAATGTTTATAAATCCTATTTAGTCAACGTTCAATTTTCATATGCATATGAAGCAATTGAAAATACCAAATACCATCATCTGAGTTATTCTTGGTATGATGATACCTAGCAGTAAATTTGTTTTTGGCAAAGACATGTTTACCAAATATAGTAATATTTTTGGTCATTTGGAGGTTGTGTGACAACAATGGTATATTCACATGTGTAAATATAGACTAATGTAGGTGTCATGAATCAGAAGAGTTATGGCCTGGTTTGTAGTGAATATTTTAATTTATTATCTATTTATATACCTATTTATCCTCCTGTGGATCCTACATGGTTTGTCTATCTCTCCCTCTCTTTGGATATCTCTATCTATCTATCACTGGAAATAAGAGTCCTTGATCTGTGGCTGCATAACGCTCCCTGAACAGAATGTATCCGGGTGAAACAAAGAGCTCAGGGAGAGGAAGTTATCATAAGGGCACTGCCAGCATCATTGTTTGAGTGAGAGGAGCAGGCCTAGGGACCTCACTTTATCCTGTAGGCCTTTATGTACAAATGCACTTCCCACATGCAAATACCTCTTAGGCAGCCAGATGAAACCACAGCATGAACACACTTAAATTCTGACTCCTTCTCACCCTGGTGCGTGTTCCCTGGGTATCATGGATCTTATGGACATGAAGGTCAATCATGTGTGGGTTCTCCTATTTATCGTGGCAACTCCGGAAGGTGAGTGCTTCAGGGACTCATACATGAAGTCTGGGGATGCAGCATCTGACACATGACTCACTGGGATTCTCTTTATCCCCAGGTGTCCTGGCCCAGGTGCAGCTATATTAACCAGTATCATTTATTATCAAAGCTAAAAATATTCCAAATATCAAAACTCATTATTCCTCTGTGGGTTTCTGAGACTGTAACTGTTACAGGAGTAAAAAGCCCCTTCTTTCTTCTGTGGTGCAGCTGGTGGTTTCTAACTGCTGACATGCAGCCCTCATCCCAAAGCATAACCACTCCATCACCAGTGATCCTTGTGGAAATATTAATGCAGGAAAATATTCTCATGTGAATCCAGATTTTTCTCCAAGCCATCAGATAGCTGGCCAATGTATCATTCCAGGGAATGCTCACGAATACACATTTACGTAACAATCTTAACTTAGAACTAGATACTCTTGCCCATGTTGGTATTGTTGGGTACCCTTGAGTTGGTTTCAACTCCCAGAGAGCCTATGTACCACAGGATGAAATACTGCCCAGAAGTGCACTATCCTCACAGTCATTCCTCTGTTGCACCCATCATTGCAGCCTGAGTGACAATCCACTTCCTTGAAAGTCTCTCCCTTGTTCATTGTCATTCTGCTTTACCAAGCACAAGACCATTCTCTGGGTACCAGGTCCTCATGATGACATCCCGCAATAAGTGAGATAAAGTCTTACGTGAATGCAAGAAATATTCAAGATGTGCTTAATCCAAGACAGACCTGCTTGTGCTTTAGGCAGCCCGTGATATATTTAATATTATTCTCTAACACCATTACCCAAACGAACCAATTCTTGGATATTGCTAATAGGGTGTTTGGCCATTATTGGAGTCACTCTTAGTTTCCACAACCACGGAAGGTGTTTCTGGTATTACAGACAGTGCCCTGGGTTGCTATTAAAATTTCACATCCAGGATTACTTTGAGTCTCTAACAGCCATCCTGTGCCCTAACCTTGGATGCTTACAGCTCTATAAATAGGTGACAAGACTTTTACTACCAATAATTAGCCAAGACACAGAGAACTTCAACATAATAACGCTGATAAAAACAGTGTATTATGATATACATTTCCTTTTGCTAGGTGTGTTTCCCTCATAAAACATATACCCTAACCCCTTGCACTGTCATTCCACCTGGGAAGAATGCCATGTGTTATTTATTCATTTTTGATGGTGTTAAGTGATTCAGTTCTCAGTGATTCAATGGAGAACAGAACTAAATAATACCTAGTTCAGCCACATAATCACCATTAATATTTTGAGCTCCTTATTACAGCCACTGAGTCAATACATCTCATGATGTGCCTCCTTCATCACTGATTCCCCTGCTTTATCGTGGATGAAGTCTTTCTCAAGGGACTGGTGTCATGATAGCATGTCCGAAGTACAGGAAACAAGATCTCACTGTCCTTAATTCTGAGGGACTCTCTGCCTCTACTCCCTTCACAACAGATCTGTGTGTTTTATTGTCAGCCCACCCAGGCACTTTCAACATTCTTTGCAAGCACCATAAGTCAAAAGCCACCATTGTTTTCTATGGCCCTTATTATTCTTATTCCAGAGTTTATATTCATATAATAATATGGAAAACATCATGATGTGGGTTCTCAAAGTTATATTAAAAAAACCTGTCATGTACGACTCTTGGTGTAGAAATAGAAAGAGACGTGATGCTGTGGCGGAAAAAGTATTATGTTGCTCAACACAAGATCCGGGATTCAATCCAGGCAATGGTTCCTCCTGAGTCAGATCAGGTTGTCTACTCCTGTAAATATTTCCAGTCAGAGAAAGCCTAAGGAGCAGTTCTAATGAGCCTTAGAGGGGTCCTGTGAGTCACAGTAGATGCACTTGCAGTGAGTTTCACTTTTGAGGATAAGACTGCCCATATTTCTATCTCAATTGCTTGATTTACTAATTTTCCCTCAGTGTTGAAGAATATGTGGTCTGTTAATAGCTCTCAGACCTCACAATGAATAAATTAATGTGTGAATTAGTGGATGCATTTGTTCAAATTAAACAATGCAGGCACACTTTAACCTTGGTGATTTTATTATTGCAAATGTTGGATTCTGGGGAGGCTACAAATTCAATGTATAACCTGTGGGTCAGACACATCACTCCCATCTTTGACATCTGAGTGTCATCAAACTAGTTCAAGTACAGTCTTTGGGGTCTCTTCCTTGTGGACCCGTGGATCATGCCCATTAACATGCTATTCAGTCCCCACCTCTTATACACCCCCTTTTGCCCCCAAATCACAGGATCAGAGCCTACTGAATCAGGGAATCTTTGCCACAGAAATGTCTGCCTCTTTTCTCCTTTACCTTCTGATGATGCCGAGTGTCCCATCTGGCTGTGTCCTAAAGTTTCAATCCATTAATTTGCAAAGGGACAATATTTTTGAAATTGCCTTCTGAGATCTTCGACCTTGGATTAATTAAGTAGACTCTGTTGTCTGACCATTGACTGTGTATATAGATAAATCCATTCTGGTATCTTCTCTTGAAACTGGCTAATTCACACCCAGAAAACCTAAAACATAAGTGAGTCTTTGTTCTGGTGGACATATCTGGAGGAGTGTCTTAGGGATTCAGAGACAAAAGTCTAGAGATAATCCACTTGAAAATATGGCTCAGGATGATTGTCCTTTGTCCCATAGATTGATCTCAGGTGCAGTTATAGGGACTTCCCTCCCATGCCACCAGTTCTCAAACATTCAACTTCCTGCTGATGAGTCGATTAAGACTCATAGCAGCCACCCAGGACAAATCATAACTGTCCCTTTGGATTTCTGAGAATACAACTTTTCAGGATAAGAAAGCTGCATCTGTCTCCAGAGGAGTAGATGGTTGTCTTGAACTGTAGAACTTGCAATTAATAGTGTACTGTGCAATCCCCTACACAACAGTATCTCCAAGATATGGACGGGTAGTTTTGACTGTGCTTATTCTGAGTCTATTTCATTTCTTTTAAAACTTGATGGGCAATTTATTTTAAAACTTAGAGAGTAATTACTATGTACTTAAAGAAAGGTGCGGGGATCTGAACCAGAATTTCATCACAATTATGGATCACTTTGGGTGTGTTTTTTTTCTCTCACAAAGTTAAGAATTCCTGTTCATGAACATGACCCCTTTTTCTAATTAGGTGTGTATCTTTTGGTATCTTATAGTACTGCTTTTTAATAGTTCTATTTGTACAATATTCTTGCTTCTATGCTTAGGTTTATTCCCATTTATTTTACTTATAGTTGGCTATTGTAAATGGTAGCATTCTTGATATCCTTTTGAGAGCTTTCTCTATAGGTATGTGGGAATCAAACTTATTTTTCTTTTTTTTTCTTTAAACAATTTATTGGGGCTGATACAATTCTTTTCACAGTTCATACATATACATACATCAATTGTATAAAGCACATCTGTACAGTCTTTGCCCTAATCATTTTTTTCTCTTTTCTTCTTTTACATTTTATTAGGGACTCAAACAACTCTTGCCACAATCCATACATATACATACATCAATTGTATAAAGCACATCCATACATTCCCTGCCTCAATCATTCTCAAGGCATTTGCTCTCCACTTAAGCCCCTTGCATCAGGTCCTCTTTTTTCCCCCCTCCCTCCCCATTCCCCCCTCCCTCATATGCCCTTGGTAATTTATACATCGTTATTTTGTCATATCTTGCCCTATCCGGAGTCTCCCTTTCCCCCTTCTCTGCTGTCCCTCTCCCAGGGAAGAGGTCACATGTGGATCCTTGCAATCAGTTCCCCCTTTCCAACCCACTCACCCTCCACTCTCCCAGCATCGTCCCTCACACCCTTGGTCCTGAAGGTATCATCCACCCTGGATTCCCTGTACCTCCAACCCTCATATGTACCAGTGTACAGCCTCTGTCCTATCCAGCCCTGCAAGGTAGAATTCAGATCATGGTAGTTGGGGGGAGGAAGCATCCAGGATCTGGGGGAAAGCTGTGTTCTTCATCGATACTACCTCACACCCTAATTAACCCATCTCCTCCCTAAACCCCTCTATGAGGGGATCTCCATTGGCCGAGACTTGGGCCTTGGGTCTCCACTCTGCACTTCCCCCTTTATTTAATATGATATATATACACACATACATATATACATATACACATATATACACATACATACACACACTTATATCTTTTTTTTTTTTGCATGATGCCTTATATCTGGTCCCTTGGGCACCTCGTGATTGCACTGGCCGGTGTGCTTCTTCCATGTGGGCTTTTTTGCTTCTGAGCGAGATGGCCGCTTGTTCACCTTCAAGCCTTTAAGACCCCACACACTATCTCTTTTGATAGCCGGAAACCATCAGCTTTCTTCACCACATTTGCTTGTGCACCCATTTGTCTTCAGCGATCCTATCATGGAGGTGTGCAGTCAATGATATGATTTTTTGTTCTTTGATGCCTGGTAACTGATCCCTTTGGGACCACTCGATCATACAGGCTGGTGTGTTCTTCCATGTGGACTTTGTTGCTTCTGAGCTAGATGGCCGCTTGTTTATCTTCAAGCCTTTAAGACCCCAGTCACTATCTCTTTTGATAGCCGGGCACCATCAGCTTTCTTCACCACATTTACTTGTTCACCCACTTTGGCTCCAGCCGTTGTGTTGGGAGAGTGAGCATCATAGAGTTCCAATTTAATAAAAGAAGGTATTCATGCATAGAGGGAGTGTTTGAGTAGAGGCCCAAGGTCCTTCCGCCACCTTAATACTTAACCTATAAATATAGACACATAGATCTATTTCCCCATCCTCCTATATATATTTGCATGTACATGTCTTTGTCTAGACCTCCATGAATGCCCTTTGACTCCTAGCTCTTTCCTCCATCTCCTTTGACCTTCCTCCTGCCCTACTACCATGCTTCATCGCCACCTGGGCTAGAGTATACCTCTTCTCTAAGCAACCTTACCCTTGATCATTTCCCACCAGGCCTGCCACTCCCCCTTCTCTACCATTTGGGGTCCCATGTTTTTCCCTTGTCCCTGGGTTTGTTAACACCACTTCCTTACCCCCCCTACCCCCCACCCAAAGTCCCCCCGGAACTGTCGGTCCCGTTGTTTTTCATCCAGATAGTTCATCCAGCCTGTCCTATTCAGACAGACCTGTGGAGTCACTAACATGCACGAAAACTAGACAGAGGAACACAAAGCAACAGTATACAACCAGACAACAAAACAACCAAAACAAACCACTGAAAAAGAACAGAACAAAACAGTTCACAAGAGAAAAGCTTGTAGTTAGTTCAGGGATTGTTTGCTGGCCCTTAGGAGCGTTTTCCAGTCCAGTCTGTTGGGGCACCACGCCCTGGCCCCAAAGTTCACTTTCAGCATTCCCTGGGGACCTTGCCACTCCATTCCCTTGCTGTTCCGCTGCACTCCCCCAGTGATTTGCCTCGGTGTGGTGGGATCAGGTCAGGTGCAATTCCCACACTGTGTCTCCGGTGCTGTCCCCTGTTTCGCCCTTAGTCACTGAGAGGCATCATGTCTCATAGTAGGGCCAGCCATGTTGTTCTCTGTGGACTGGCTGCTTTACTCAGGAACATCATCATCATGGCCTGGTGGGCCAGGCTGTGCTCCACTCTCTCCTCCTTCCCCTTCATCTGCTCCCGTGTGCTCTGATCAAATATGTCCATCTCCCATAGCTGCAGAGTCAATGTCGTCCTTTGGAACAAATTCTTTTCGGGGGAGGGGCAGGAATCCACTTAATTTATGGTGCTGGGGCCAGCCTCCCAGACCTCTCCACCGGTTCCCTCCTCCACGCCGGGATATTGCATTCACACCTTGCGACACTGGGTTGAAGTCTGGTCCCACTTTCCCTGTGGAGATATAAACCATACCCTCCCCTTGGGTAGATTAATGCCCCATTTCTGTCATGCTGATTGTACTTACCTCAGGGGACTCATGTTGTACCTGTCCCTTTGGGTCTGGCTTACCTCGCTTAACATAATTCCTTCCAGCTCTTCCCATGAAATAACGTGTTTCATGTGCTCATCGGTGCTTTTTAGTGCTGCATAATACTCCATTGTGTGTATGTGCCAAAGTTTGCTAATCCACTCGTCTATCGATGGAAACTTAGGCTGTTTCCAAGTCTTTGCTATTGTGAATTGTGCCGCAATAAACATTGGCGCGCATATGACTGGTCGTGTTTTATTTGCTGCTTCAACCGGGTATATGCCCAGTAGAGGGATGGCTGGGTCGTAAGGTAGATCAATTTCCATTTTCTTTAGGTATCGCCAGATTGCTTTCCACAGTGTCTGTACAAATCTGCACGACCACCAGCAGTGGAGGAGGGTTCCTATTTCACCACAGCCCCTCCAACACTTGTTGCTCTCTGATTTACTGATCTGAGCTAGCCTGAGGGGTGTTAGGTGGTATCTCATGGTTGTTTTGATTTGCATTTCTCTTATGGCAAGGGACTTCGAGCACTTTCTCATATATTTATTGGCCATATTGATCTCCTCTCTAGTGAAAGTTCTTCTCATTTCTTTTGCCCACTTCCTTAGGGGGTTAACTGTTTTCCTCTTTTTGCAGGTCATGATGGTGTTGTAGATTTTAGTAATGAGCCCTTTGTCTGACGTGTCATTACTAAAAATCTTCTCCCAGTCTGTGGGTTGCCTTGTCACCCTCTTGGCAAAGTCTTTCGAGGTGCACAGGTGTTTTATTCTTATTAGATCCCATTTGTCGATTTCCAGATCACCTGTGAGTGTCCCCTTCCCTGTTGCAGTGAGCCTATGTGCTCCCTGGGCCAGTGCTCTGAGATTAGTCCCGATTCCCTCCTTAATGGTCCTGATGGTTTGGGGTTTGACTTCTAGATCTGTGATCCACCTTGAGTGTATTCTTGTGCATGGGGTGAGGTAGACGTCTTGTTTCAACTTTCTACATGTGGATATCCATTGTTTCCAGCACCACTTATTAAAGTGGGCATCTGCTTCCCACTTGACGTTTTTGGGACCCTTGTCGAAGATCAGTTGTCTATATGCTGATGATTTTACTCCTGGGCTTTCTATTCTTTTCCACTGGTCTGAGTGTCTATCATTGTGCCAGTACCATGCTGTTTTGACCACTGTAGCTGTGTAGTAGGCATTAAAATCAGGTAGGGCGAGTCCTCCAATTGTGTCCTTCTTCTTGAGGAGTTCTCTGCTAATTCTGGGTTTCTTCCCTCTCCATATGAAGTTGGTGGTCAGTTTTTCCAATTCTTTGAAGAAGGTTGATGGTAATTGGATTGGTATAGCATTGAACTTGTAGAGTGCTTTAGGAAGAACTGTCATCTTTACTATGTTCAGCCTACCTAACCATGAGCAGGGGAGCTTCATCCATTTGTGAAGGTCACTTTTGGTTTCCTGTAATAGGGTTTTATAATTATGCTTATATAGGTCTTTAGTATTTTTTGTTAAGTATATTCCTAGGTATTTCAGTTTGTTCTTGGCTACTGTGAAGGGTACTTCCCTCTTAATCGCCTCTTCCATGGCCCTGTCCGATGTGTATAGAAACCCTACCGACTTCTGTTTATTTATTCTTGTATCCTGCTACTCTTCCGTATTCCTCTATTGCTGTAAGTATTCCAACTGTGGAGTTTGGGGGGTCTTCAATGTATAGGATCATGTCATCTGCAAATAACGATAGTTTCACCTCCTCCTCTCCCAACTGGATCCCTTTGATGTCCTTCTGCTGTCTTATGTTGTTAGCCAGAACCTCCAAAACGATATTGAATAGAAGAGGGGACAGGGGGCATCCTTGTCTTGTACCCTTTTTCAGTGGTATTGTTCTTGTCTTTTCTCCATTGACTATGATGTTGGCTGTTGGTCTTTCATAGATAGCTTGTATGAGCTTGAGGAACTTACCTTCCAATCCTATCTTCATGAGTGTTTTGATTAGGAATGGATGCTGGATGTTGTCAAATGCTTTTTCTGCATCTATGGATATTATCATATGGTTTTTATCCTTTTTCTTCTCGATGTGGTGTATGATATTGATGGATTTTCGGATGTTAAACCATCCCTGCATCGCTAGGATGAATCCTACTTGGTCGTGGTGAATGATATGTTTGATGTTCCTTTGTATTCTATTGGCCAATATTTTGTTAAGGATTTTTGCATCTATGTTCATTAGAGATATTGGTCTATAATTCTCTACACCTGTGGGGTCTTTTCCCTGTTTGGGTATCAAAGTAATGCTGGCTTTGTAAAATGAGTTTAGGAGCTTGCCGTTCTTTTCTATGTTATGGAATACTTTGTGGAGGATCGGTGTCAGCTCTTCCCTGAATGTTTGGTAAAATTCTGCTGTGTAGCCATCTGGCCCTGGGGCCTTTTTCCTTGGTAGGTTTTTGATGACACTCTCTATTTCTTCCTTCGCTATGGGTTTGTTGAGGTTCTTGATCTCTGTCTCAGATAATCTAGGGAGAGATTGTTTTTCTAAATATTTATCCATGTCTTCCAGGTTTCTGAATTCATTAGAATACAAACCTTCATAGTACTTTGTGATTATCCTTTTTATCTCATTGGGGTCTGTTGTTATTGCCCCCGATTCATCCCTCATCCTGGCTATTGATGATTGCTCCTTTCTATCTTTGGTAAGCTTTGCCAGGGGAGTGTCAATTTTATTAATTCGTTCATAAAACCAGCTTCTAGTTGCGTTAATCCTTTGCATTGTTCTTTTGTCTTCCCACTGGTTTAACTCCGCCCTGATTTTTATTATTTCTTTTCTCTTGCTATTGGAGGGGTAGTTCTGTTGACTCTGTTCTAGTTGTTGGAGGTTTTGTGTTAACATATCTGTCATACGCCTTTCTTCTTTTTTCATGTATGCATTCAGTGATATCAAGCTACCTCTGATAACAGCCTTTGCAGTGTCCCATAAGTTTTGATATGTTGTATGCTCGTTCTCATTAGTTTCTAGAAATTTCCTGATATCCTCTCTGATCTGGACCTTAACCCATTCATGTCGCAGGAGATCGTTGTTTATTCTCCAATTGGTGGCCCTTGCTTTTCTGGGTGCCCTCCTATTAATCTCCAGCTTTATGGCATGGTGGTCTGAGAAAGACGTCTAGATAATATCTATGTGTTTGAATTTACTCAGGCTGGCCTTGTGCCCCAGCATGTGATCTATTCTTGAGAAAGATCCGTGTGGATTGGAGAAGAATGTGAAACCTTTTGCTTTTGGATGAAAGGCTCTATAGATGTCTATCAGGCCCTGTTGCCTAATTACATTGTTTAGCTCTCTGGCCTCTTTGCTGAGCTTCTTTCCCTGTGACCTGTCTTTCTCTGATAGTGGAGTGTTGAAGTCCCCCACTATTATTGTTGTTTCCGTGATTTCTTCTGTCATTTTTTTAATAGTTTGTTTGACGAAATTTGCCACACCATTATTAGGTGCGTAAATATTCAGTATGCTTATTGCTTCCTGGTTTACTGAGCCTTTGAGCATTATGTAATGTCCCTCTTTGTCTCTTTTTATGTTTTGGATCTTGAGATCCATTTTGTCGGAGATTAAGATAGCCACTCCTGCCTTCTTGGAGTTACCATTTGCTTGGTAAACTTTCTGCCAGCCCTTTATTCTCAGCATATGCTTGTCTGCTTGCTTAAGGTGTGTCTCTTGCAGGCAGCAGATTGATGGGTTATGTTTTCTAATCCAATCCTCCAGCCTCTTTCTTTTAACATATGAATTGAGCCCATTTGTATTCAGAGTGATTATTACAATCTATGGCTTCATGGTTGCCATATTCTGTTTTGTGTTTTGGGTCTTTACCTATCTTCCTTCATATCAGTGTACTGCGTTTGAGTGGAGGGTTTCTATCCTGTCCTCTTTTCTATCTGAGACCGTGTTGTCCTGGTACGTGTTGCTGGCATGTTGGCTTCTAGATGGAGATGGGCTATATGGTGGTCTCCTGGTGGTTCTAGTTGGAGCTTGATCTTCTGGCCATAGTGAGTCAGCCAGTATGTTCTGCAGGGTCGGGTGACTTGCAGTATATTTTTTGAGTTCTTCCTTGTCCTGGAAGACCCTTATCTTACCCTCTATCTTAATGGATAACTTGGCAGGGTATAGGATTCTGGGGGAGGCATTTTCATCTTTCAGTTTTTGGAAGATGTTGCTCCATTCTCTCCTCCTCTTCATGGTTTCTGCTGATAAGTCTGAGCATAACCTTACCTGCGCTCCTTTGTATGTGACTGTCTTCCTTTCTCTTGATGCTCGTAGAATTTTCTCTTTTTCCTCTAAGTTGGATAATTTTACAATTATATGCCTTGGCGTGTTCTTCTTGGTGTTTAGCTTAGCCGGCGTCCTCTCTGCTTCCTGTATGAGAGTCGGATTCTCCTTTGTTAGGTTGGGGAAATTTTCTTCCAGGAATTCCTTTGCTATCTTGGCGGTCGATTTGTGTGTTATGTTGTGTTCCGGTAGACCGATTATTCGAATATTATTCCTCTTCATAGCATCTGTCATTGATATCAGGCTGTCTTCTGTTTCTTTAATTTTCCTATCTGATTGTTTTTCTCGCTTGCTTCGTTTGGTTTGAGCGTCCTCGAGTTCACTGATACGGTTCTCAGCCTCCTCAAGCCTAGATATAGCTTCTGTGACCTTTTGTGTGGCCTCTGCTACCTCCTCTGTTAGTTTCTGCAGTTCCTTTTGGTGGATAGTATTCATCCCCTCTATTGTGGACTTCATCCCCTCTATTGTGCATTTCATCCCTTCTATCGTTGCATCCTTATTTTGGTTTGCTTCTCTTAGCTCCTGTATTACTGCAAGCAGAGTTCTGAAGATTTCCTTTTGTGGCTGATCTATATCTGTTTCTTCTATGAGTGACGTTAGGTCTGTTAAAGTGCCTCGTTTCTCTGATTTTTTTGTTGGGAGTGATGTGGTCTGTTGATTTTTCCTTGATCCTTTAATAGGCCCCATGCTTCTGGGAGACAGGAGTAACCTTATTGTGTGGAGGCTCAGGCCACTGTGCCATCTCCAGGGGTGGCTGGGGCGGGCTGCGGCAGGCTTAGGGCTGGCACTGGGGACCCAACAGGGCCCCAGGTGGTGAGAGCTGGCTGGAGCTCACTGACGGCTCCTCAGGGACTGCAAAGCCGAGACCCAGGCTCCACTGCAGGTGGAATGTTTGATCTGCCCGGGCTGTGAGCGGGCGCGGGGAGGCCCCTCGGATAGCTGCGCAGGCAGCTGCGTGACACTTCAGGGAACAATGGTGTTCGCTCTCCGCCCTTTTGGCGCGAAACCGCAGGGGCAATGGCGCCCTTCCTCCGCTCAGGCTCAGAGTCGCCGCTGCCGGGGTCCCCGCAGCACCCTGGGGAGGGCACCTACTCTTGTGCCTTGTGCAGAGAGGGGCCCTTGGTGGGCAGACTCAGCAGTGTGGGGCGCAGCGCTCCGCGGAAGCTCAGGGTCCGGGACAGGCGCGGGTTGGGCTATGGCTCCTGTTGGCGGGAAGTGCTCAGCGCAGGGTCCCCGCCAGGAGTGGAGCTGGCGCTAGGCTGCCAGGGGCGGGCGGGGGCGGGCGGGGGTGGGAGGCCGGCGCACGGAGGGCAGGTGGAGGGGTCCGCGGCAGCGGTGCGGGTGGATGGTCCCCCGTGGGGGTCGCCAGACAACCCGCGGGTCTGCTCCCCTGAGCTTGGATGAATGGAGGGAGGGACGTGGGCCCGAGGGCAGATGACTGCCCTGCGGGGAGAGGGGAACTGCGGGAGAGGAAAGCTTCTCTCCCAGTGGGGATCCGCGAGTGGGGAGTGGGCCGCTGGAGTAGGGGAGCGTGACCTGCTGCGCCTGTCTAGGCAGGGCAGGCAAGCGGCTCTGGGCTGGCGTCCGGTTTGGGGATGGAGCCTTGGCCGGTCGCCAGTGAGCTCACGGCAGCTTAGTGGCCAGAGATGTCCCACTAGTCCGGTCCTCTTTCACCTAGACCCCTGCTCCGGACAAATACGTGGGGTAGGACTGGGGTGCTGTCCCAGGGGGATATTTCACTCACCAGACTCTTACTATTCAGCTACCTGGTCGCCAATCCCGCTTTGTTTGGAGGAGCTCTCAGAGTATGCCGGTGTCCCTGTCGGCCATCTTCCCCAGCTCCCAAACTTATTTTTCTATGCTGACCTTATAACCTGTGAAATTGCTTAACCTTTCAATTAGTTCCAATAATTTTCTACTAGGATTTTTGGGTTTTCTATGTTTAGAGTAATATAGTCAGCAATTATAGAGGGTTTTACTTCTTTGCTGTCATTTTGAATGCCTTTATTTTACATTATATGATTGATAGCTATAGTTAAGGGTTATAGCACCATGTGAAACAAGATTGGTATTAAATGGTATCCTTATATGGTTCCAATTTGAAAGGTGAATGCTTTTGTTTCCTCTCCATTGAGTGAAATGTTTGTCATTGACATTTCACTTTGCTGTTTTGAGTCCGATTAAATCTGTCTGAAATCACAGCAACACTAGATAAAACAGAAAGGAGCATAGGTCTTACTTCATCCTCACAGTTGTCATGTATGAGGCCTTTGTTACAGTTACTGTGCCATTCTATGATGTTAAAGGTCATCCTTATGCATTATCAAGCACAATATCTGGAAACATGTTAAAAGTCTTGAGATGAAGTAATCACACTCTTACTAGTTAGAATTAAGCATTATAATGTCAAACATTACGCTCACTGTCATGGGATTGGAATATCATGGCTTTCACACTCAGAGATGGAGGTGAGCTGGACTAGTGTGCAGCTGCATCATGATGTGAAACTTAAATTGGTCTGCTAACCTCCAGTAATGAGATAACTTTGTTCTGGAATGATCATGCTCAGGTAATGCCATACCCATCTGCATGCAAAACTGAACTAATTCAAGGAATTCCCATGGCAAAATATTAGCTTGTCATGTGCTTGAATTCCTGGATCATATGGAAAATCAAGAATCATTTTTGAAAAAGCTTATTCTCCTCAGCAAATTCTGGCCCAGAGAGGTCAAGTGACCACCAACTTGTGCTTGAATTTCCCCCATTGACATATGCAGTTTAACCATACAGTAAATGACTGGTGTCAACTCTAAGAATGGAGAAAAATGTTTGTGATCTTTGATATCAATGAGAACAAAATCTAAATGGGCATAACATTTTTAACATGTATAACTAGAGATAGTGCTAGTGATTTTATGGGCAATAATATGAAAAATATTCCAAATTCAGAAAATATGTGAGTGTTGGTATTAAATTCAAGGTTGTGATCCCTGAGCAGTTTGTGGGGAATCATAAGTAAAGCATAAATAGAGAGGAAGACTTTGGTTGTATGTGCTCAAATTTCAGGTGACCCAGAGTCCTCTGGGTAAGGGACATTTAAAAATGTCTGTGCTTATTCCACAAATTTTGAGGACCTGTATGGACTTCATTTAATCCAGAGTGCCTTTAGGTCTCAACTCAACATATTTTGGTTCAAGATATGAAATACTGTCCTTGGCTCATATCCTTACTTTGCCCTATTAAACAATTATTTCCCACTCCCTTCTCTGATGTAACTTTTCACTTTAAGTCATGGTACTTGACAGGTTTTACACTCTTTGGAATGCTCTCTGCCAAACAAATGGTTTCTCTTCAGAATCTTGCAGTTCTTATAGAGTACAGAGTTACAACCTTGTCTTTTCTGGGGCTCAACTTTTCTGGGTAGCAGCTTCTTCTTACACTGAGGTTTTCCTTAGCCATCAGGTAGTGGGATGTAGTGATAGTGGTGCTTGTAAGAGCGGTGGGGTTTGTGATGATCATGGCCCAAATCTGGAAATGACCGTGCTGATTCACATCAGTAGGAGGCCAATGCCTACTGGAGACATCCTGCCAGAGCCTCAGGGCATCTGTGCCTTAATAAAATACAGAGTCCGAAGTGGAGGACATCTTGTAGACCCCACATCTGGCTTATGACCACCTGACCTTAGGGATATGGACTGAAGTACACCCACCAACACTTGAGCATTTCCTCAAGCATTCAAGGGGTTTTGTTGGATGTTGTTGCAATTTACATTCAAGAAACACAAGGAAATATATGTAGGCAAGGAATAGGTGGGAAATGGTGCTGAATGACATCATGGAAGAGTTGGATATTTGAGGCATCATCAACCCCCAACTCCTTGGAATTGGTCTGGTATTAATATTACTAAAACATATTATTACCACATAGGAAAATTACCAAGGACTTTGAGGAGGTTGATTAAAAGTCATCCGTGCATAAAGAAAAATTGGGTTTTGGAGAGTGTGAGGTAATGGGAGATACTCTGTGGTGTACCTGCTGGTTCCAAGGAACCCTATACTGCCCAATCTCCAATGTACAGGATATATAAGAGCCTCAGTCAGGGCAGGAGCAATGAAGGGCTGAAGGGAGAGAATACTGGGCTCAGAAATGCTGGGCTTTCCTTTGTCCATTCGCACATACCTTTTAGGTGAAGTGCTCTCTCATTGCAGACTAACACACAGATGAGTTCAAAAGAAGAATTACCCTACAATGGCTCAGAAGAAAAAAAGGAGCCTCTATTTATAAGCATAAGTCTCCCTGCTATGCAAATCATTCTTCAGGCACACGGTTAAAATCCCACAACTTGGGCACTGAAAGCTATCAGTTCTCTTCTGACAGGGCTGTCTATCTCTTGGGAAAGCACAGCTGAGGGCTAAAGATGCTGTTGCTATGTGTTCTCCTGTGCCTGGTGACAGTTCCCCAAGGTGAGGGTCTCAGATGTCGGTGTTGAGTCTATGTGGATGGTTGTGACTGCAAGTGACTGACAGAGATCAATTATCTTTATTTACAGAAGTTCTATCAGAGATGCAGCTTCAGGATTCAGGTCCAGGACTGGTGAAGCCCTCCCAGAAGCTGTCCCTCATTTGCACTGTCTCTGGTGTCTCCATCACAAGTAGGAGTTATGACTCGAGCTGGATCCACCAGACTCCTGGGAAGGGGCTGCAGTGGATGGGAAACTTATGGTATAATGGTGGTACAAAATATAACCCGTCCTTCCAAAGCTGACTCTCCATCACCAGAGACACATCGAAGAATCAGTTCTTCCTGCAGCTGAGTTCTGTGACTGCTGAGGACATGGCCCTTTATTACTGTACAAGGAACACAGTGAAGTGAAGTCAGTGTGAGCCCAAACACAAAACTCCCCTGCAGGGAAGACACTGGGCAGTAGGGGGCGTGCAGGACCCACTGAACATGGACACCCAGCCCTAGAGAAGCAGGCAGAGGTGAATGAAGGAGGATTTCCTGTTGGAATTAGGGCTTCCTCGCTCAGCTTTCAGCATCCCCAGAACAGGTTTCTCTTTTTTCCCCCCCTAAGTGTTCTTCTCACTGCAGGCTTCGAAAGAGGAACTAGAATTCTCTGTTTGCAGTACAAATATTAAAAGTGACAATGATCCTCCATTGTCATCCTATGTGATTCATTTTCCTTCTTGACAAGCAGATTATCGTGGTCATTCTCACCCTGTTAGTCAAAGTATGTTGACGATGAAATACAGACATTTATAGATTCATGAGTAAAATGCATGATTTTAAAAGGCCTGAGCACATTGCTCTATTAAAACCCAGGATAACACATCTCTGGATGTGTCTCTCTGCAATGTGCACTGTGGATACTGATTGATTAATATTCTTATGTCTGAGAAAATAATTGCAGTGACTTCTGATGCTAAACTTGTGACATGACTTTTGTGAAATTGCTCTTTGGGGTCATAATGAAGCGAACACTCAATGGAAGGACAACTCTGATTCCAAAATAAAATAGCAGATGTGTCACAAGAAGAGGAAATGGCAGACCAGTATCTCAGAATGCTCTTTAGAATTGAGAATAATGAGACTTCTCACATATTTTGAATATGTTTTCAGGGCAACCAGTTCCTAGAGAAGAACATCCTCTATTGTAGAGTGTCAGCAAAATAGAAGAATACCCTGAATTAGATGCACAGACGGGGGTGGCTGCAAAAATGGTCTCAGACTTAGGATCAAATGAGGACGGTTCAGGACTTCTCAGTTTATGTATTTGTGCTGTTGTACACGGAGGCACGGAGCATAAAACTTACTCAAATGTAATCAACAACACCCCTGATAATGAGTTGCAGGAATTGAGATTAATTCTGTTAGCCAAGTGTGAATACCTAAAATATTACTATAATACACCTTTTCATATTTACTATTTAACATTTGATACATATAGCATTCCTTATTAAGTTTACCTATACGTAGTTTAATATTTCCATTTTGATACACTTTTGCTTATTCTGGGTTTTAATACTTTCTGGATTTTTTTTTCATGTAGGGGTTTATACCTGTTGTATTTTGTCATTGTTGGTAGCCTTTTTGATTCCCTCTTATGTCTTTTTCTGTTTTTTGATTTATGAAACCCAAGATGGGGAAATCTACAGAGATAATAACTAGAATAAGGGTTCCTGGGGCCACAGTAAGGGAAATGGTGGTAAAATGGAATGTGATTGGTAGATTTATGTGCCAACCTGGCCAATAGGAACATGTGGTATTAATAAGGTTGCAGTTTGATTGGAGAGCAAAGAGATAAATGACTCAGAAAGGTCACTGGTATCTCTCTTGCTCTCTGATAATCAGACCAGTGTGTGGCTGCCTTAGCTTGTTCTCTTCCTCAACTCCTAAGCTACACTGCCTGTGGGGCTGACAACCTGTAGATCATGTCGCTAGAGCTTGAGTTTCCTTTGAGACTAGCTTCGCCACGTTGCTGTTGTAGACATCACTTGAGCTTGGGACTGTTGGAACTTGTCATCCTGATGATTGTTGTTCACCCACCCTGCTGTTTGCTGCCTGTGGCCAGACTGTCTGCATTGCTCTATGGAAGACTCAGCTCTCTGCTTCCTTGATCCTGGACCCAGTGGTCGTTGTGAGTTGAAGGCCTTCCAGTATATTATTTTTCCCATGGAAATGAATTGAACTGAGCCCTCTACACTGCTGTGTGGCCTAATTAACTGTTATATTCATACACACACACACAATCATAAGTATCCTGGTTTTGTTTATCTAGAGAACCCTGTCTAACACAGGGAGCTAATGTAAAGGATTTCAAGAAGGAAGAAAATGTTTTCAAACAGGTTGTGGTAGCAATTGTGAACACAGCTTGATAAGACTGAACGACAGAATGGTATGATGTCTAGATTTGATTCTAATAAAATGGTTTGAATGAGGGGAAAAAAAGAAAAGGTTTAAGGATCTTATTTGCTGACAAAATGATTTAAAAGGTTTTTATTTTGTATACTTCTGAAAATAACTTCTTAAAATATTTCATATGAAAAATGTACTTAATATTGATAACATGCTGTTTCTAATACATATTTCATAATAAATTTTGCCAATTTCTCAGTTTAAAAAAGGCAGTGTCTGAAAATGAGGAGCAGCTCTATTCTGTCCTAGAGGGTCGCTATGAGTCAGAATTCACTTGCTGCTAGTGTGTTATGGTAATTGAGTTTCTCAATTTGTATCTTATTTTGGTTGCTGATCTCCATTAGTTTTTTTTCTGTGTATTCTGTATTTTGTCTAATCATAGTTAATATTATTGTCAGGAATTGCTCAATTCTTTCCATTATCCTGGTCTCCAAAGAAATTATTACATTCTGCTTTTATTTTAACTATGCCCTTTTTTTTCTGTAACATCATTTATACTATTATGTATAATATTTTAATAACATGTTAATGGGTTTCCTTTTAAATATACATTTTATTGGTTGTTCTTCAATTTTCTATGTAACTTTATACAAATAAACTTATTTATCCTTCCAGTTGATTTATTCCTTTTTATATATCATTTTATTGGGGTCTTGAACAGCTCTTATAACAATCTATACATATATCCATTGTGTCAAGCACCTTTGTCCATATATTGCCATAATCATTTTCAAAACATATTCTTTCTACTTGAGCCTTTGGTATCAGCTCATTTCCCACCCACTCCCACCCTCCCTCATGAAAACTTGATAGTTTATAATATTTTTCATGCCTTACACCAAACGCTGTCTCCCTTCACCCACTTTTCTGCTTTTCGCCCCCCTGGGAGGGGATTATATGTAGATCATTGTGATCATTCCCTCTTTCTCCGCCCCACCTCCCTGCTATCCTCCTTTATCCCTACTCTTATTATTGGTCCTGAGGGTTTTATCTGTCTTGGATTCCCTGTGTTGTGAGCTCTTATCTGTAGCAGTGTACATGTTTTGGTCTACCAGGATTTGTAAGGTAGAATTGGGGTCATAATAGTGGGAGGGGAGAGCATTAAATAACTAGAGGAAAGTTCTATGTTTCATCGGAGCTATACTGCACCCTGACTGGGTCATCTCTTCCTTGTGAACCTGTGAGGGGATGTCCAATCTGTAGACAACTGGACATTCCCTTATTTTGTAGTGTAAGGTCATCATAACATTATATTTCTGTTGAACCAATTGAGAAGTCGCCAGCAAAACACAGTTTACACAGAAGCGTTGGATGCAACAGCAGTTTGCTCTCACAGAGAAGAGATAGAGCTAGCTCCTCATCAGGAGTGGGCACAAATCTCCACAGTCAGTGGTTTCACCCTGGGGCCAGTGCAGGGATGGGGGTTTGCAAGTATCCCTCTTTTGTGCTGCAGTTGAAGAACTGTGTTCCCTCCACAACAGCAAAGATAAAGAAATGGGTTTATGCTATGAGCTCAAATCTGCAGGAAATAGTGAGTTTGTTTTGTTGTTGCTGCTGTTTTGTGTGTTCCATGTAATGTGCATAACAATCAGTTTGGGGACTGTTAGCATGGGTTCAGCCGAAGGTAGAGGGGGTAGACTGTAGGACACCAGACACTAAGGAGTGTTTTTGAATACAGAAGCCCTGGAAAGGCAGTCATTCAGCAAGGTCATCATACCCCAGTAGCCAGACTGACAATTTGATGCTAATCATGTCTGGTTCTGTCATGGACTCCAGAGAAGGAGGCAACAGATTGTCAGCTTCCCCAATTTCCAATTCCTATTGGAGTTTATCTCAGGTATATTTTGTTGTTGCAGGTAACACTCTTGAATTTTTGTTTTATGTTTTTTTCTGTTTTACAGTAGATAAAACTTGGGATTGATAAACATATAGAGAAAGCAAGTAGATTAAGGGTTTCGGTGGGTGGTGGCATGGGAGGACATAAACGGGAACTGAAGTCAAGGAATTCAAGAAGGAAGATGATGTTTTGAAACTGATTGTGGTAGCAATTGTACAATACTGCTTGATGTGATTGAATTGTGGAATGATATGATATCTCTCTTAGTACCCAATAAAATGGTTAGGGGGAAAATTAAATAAAGATTATTTATTCCATTGCTAGAAGTTTTTTGTAAATTCAAGTTCCTGGCTTATATCAAAATCTCTTTTACTGTTCATTATTTAAATGTTTGTTTGTTTTTTGAATGTTGTTATACTGGGATGAGTTTCCATCAGTTTATAATTATGTGTGACTATCTGTCACTTATTTTTTCATGATACATATATGTAACAAAAGGCCATTTGCAAAATTCTTCTCATGCATAATTCAGTAACATTAGATTATCATTGTGTTAAACAATTACCAATATTTGCAAAGTTCCCTATCATACGTATAACACAAACCCAGACAATAGAATTCTGGCTTGATAATTTCCTCCTTAACATGGAATAAATAGCTATAAATCTAATGCTTCAATTACTTTGAATAAAAGTCTGCTTCAAAAACTTTCGCTCCACCTTTGGAAAGAATAAAGCCTAAACTCTGTTCAATGTCTTTCAGTCAGATATCTTTTTTAATGAATACTTTGTTGTGGCATATCAAATCTAATATAAATATCAATATCTATAGATCATACTTCCTTCCACTACAACCAACTCAACCAATTCAGAGTGCTTGCAACCTTCAGTCCTCCACAAAGCTTTCACTGTGTGGGAGAGTCAGTGTGAGACCGGGCCTAAAACTAACCTCAAGAAGAAAGCTGTCCTGCAGGGGTGTTAGAGACCCACCCCCTCCTGGAGCAAGTGAAGAAAGAAGTGAGGACAGGAGCCTGGGTAAGGACTGCAGTGGCTGGTCAGCGAAAACTGCTGTGCTGAGCACTTTGGTAGCTCTACTGCCCATGACAGGAAACCAGCTGAGAGAACTCCAGGGAACACCTCTGACAATGAGCACGAATGCTTTGGATCAGAGAAAATGTTTCTCTGTGGTCCCCAAAAGGTGGAAGACAGTGTAAGCTCATCGAATACCTCTCCTGTATGTGTGATGGGATGCTGTCAGCAGGGGGCTCTCAGAACACATTGAGCCCAACATACACCTGGGTACTACCATATATACTCGTCTATAAGCTGAGATTTTCAGCACAAAAATGTGCTGAAAACCTGGAGTTTGGCATATACATGGGTCAGTGGTACCCCAGTGAGGTGTAACATTTCGCTGCACCCTTCACCCCCTGGTAACGGGATGAGCGCCCGTTATCTTGTGGGTGATTGCCGTTTGTCCACTGTTCATTCAAAGTCGCGTTGACACTGCAGGTCTTTGAATGTTTGTTTACTCACATTTAACCAATCACAGCCGTCCTAAGATATGGACAGCTCCAATTGGCAGAAGCACCCATACTGATTCACTTTCGCTGGCAGCTGAACTGGTAAGGATGTTTCTGTGGCTGTGCTTTGTCTCTCCCCTCTGGTGTCTATGCTAATTTACATCCTGCATGCCCCATCTACACAGACTCCCTCCTGCCCCTCCTACCATCTAACGCATCATGTAGGGGGTGGGGGGCAATACCATGAAAAATCTTTTTCAAAGTCTTATTTTTTTATCCTATTAGATATGGATACTCTTCAACCAAAACAAAAACGCCAGTCATATGAGCCTGGTTTCAAAATGAAGGTTGTGTGAAGAGCAGAAGAGAGCAATAACAGTATTGCAAGTAGTGAATTCTATGTTGATGAAAAGCAAGTAAGGGAATAGAGGAAAATGAAGGCTGACTTGAAACAGATTCCAAAGCTAAAAAAAGCTCATTGTGGTTTAATTTCTTTTTGTGGGGCTCTAGAGAGTGAATTGCATAAATGGATTATGGAGTATCATCAAAATAGTTACTGTGTAACACGCATGGGAATCCACATACGTGTTCTACAGATGGCTAAGGATGACAAATATAAAGCACCAGACATTGAAAAATTTGTTGCATCAGAAGGATGGTGTACCCACTTCATGAATAGGTTTGGCCTACTATGTTTGAGACAAAGAACAAAGATTTCCCAGAAATTGTCACAAGACCTTGAAGAAAAAATTATGTCATTCCAGTCATTTATTATAAAACAAAGAAGGATTTATAACTTTGATCTGGCAGATATTGGGAATGTGGATGAAACTGCCATAACTTTTTATCTTCCAAGCAACAGAACTGTGGCAAGTTTAGGAGAAAAAAAGACATTTTTCTCAAAACCACAGGAAATGAAAAAAACAAACAAACACTTTACAGTTGTTCTATCATGTTTGGCTAATGGAACTAAGCTCCACCCTGTCATTATTTTTAAAAGGAAGACTTTGCCTAAGAAGATCAATTTCCCACCAAGAATTACTGTGCATGCACATGTTAAAGGCTGGATGGATGAAGACGGAACAAAAAAAAATGGCTGTAAGAAATTTGGAACCGATGACCAGGAGCAGCCTTAAAGAAAAAGCCATCACTACTTGTTTGGGATATGTTCAGAGCCCAACTGTCGGATGACATTAAAAAAAATGGAAAAATCTATTAAAGTTACTTTAGCCGTTATTCCAGGTGGGCTTACATCTGTACTGCAGCCTCTGGATGTATCTTTGAATACACCTTTTAAAAACCATGTGTGAAGGATGTGGCATGAATGGATGTCATCTGGCCAAACCTGACTAACAAAAGGAGGAAATCTCATGAAGCCTGACAGAGTTAAAAGCAAAGTGGTTTCTAGATGCATGGGAAGACATTCCAGAAGATATGTTGTGATGTGCCTTCCAGAAATGTAGTATTAGTAATGCTAATGGCAGTGAAGACTGTGTTTTGTGTGAAAATGACAGCAGTGATGGTGATGACGGCGATCTCAGTGAGGACAGCATCTATGATGACCTCACACCAGCTGAAGCTCTGCATTAGGATACGGATGATGATGAGGAATCCAGTTTTGAAGGATTTTACTCTTTACATTTTAGCTAGGTTGCTGATTGAACTCAGGGAATAGTACCCTTAAGGTATCATTGTTCATACCTTATTGTTTTTGTTGAACCTATTTTCCACTTACTGTGTTGGTTTACTAATGTTAAATGACTTGTTGTCCTTTTATTTGTTTTTTATTTAAAATAAATATTTGAATACATTACCCCCACTGATGTCTCAATTTTTAGTAATTTTATTTTCACTTGTTTTGATTATTGAAACTCACCAATAGCTTCTGCATTTTCCAGCCTAGGCTTATACTCGAGTCAATCAGTTTTTCTGGTTTCCCAGGTAATAATTAGGTACCTCGGCTTATACTCGGGTCAGCTTATATTCGAGTATATACAGTAATTTTTCCTTTGGGGAGGAAAAATTACTGTATTTCTGTGGTTTCTTTTAACACCATAAACAACCTTGTTGTTAGGGTTTTTTGTTTGTTTTAATTCAATCTCTAATTCTGGATGAAAACTTCGAAGTACCCTTTACTCCTTTCCAAATATTCTGCAATATCCTAGGGGAAAGGAGCTTTAGGGATGACAGATAAGTGTTTCCCTTTGTGCTCAGATGTGTGACGAGATTCAGGAAAGCCCGGCCTTGATTCCATTATGTTGTGATTATGTTAGAAAGGGTTCTCTAGATGAAAAAACAAACAAACCAGAACATATGATTATACATCAATATCTATCAATTTCTCTCTATTTATATAACATAAGAAATAAACAGTTAATCTATAAAGCAGCGCAAATGACTCAGTGCAACTCACTTCCCTACTGGCAGTCCTTCAGGTCTTGAGGGCCACAGGGTAGTCCTCTGTAGAGCAATTCAGATTATCTTGGCACAGGCAGCAAACAGCAAGGCAGTTGACAGGATCCAACAGTCCCAAGCTCAAGCGATATTACTCCAGTAGTGTGGTGAAGCAGTTTTGAAGGAAACTCAAACTAAAGCAACACAGTCCATGGGTCAGGTGTCCCACAGGTAGTGTAGTTTGTAAATTGAAGCAGAGAGCAAGCTATGGCAACCACACACTGATCTGATCATCACAAAGCAAGAGACAAGAAAGGTGAGGCTCACCAAGCCATTTACCTCTCTGCCCTTCAATTAATCCCACGTGTGTTCATTGGCCATGTTGGCACAATAAACCTACCTATCACAATGAGGATATTCTCTATAATTTCACCATAGCATCTGGGTAATTATGATAGTAATGGATGTAAAGCAACATTAAACATAAAATATGAACAAATGTTCATATGATTGGTAAAGTGAAAACCTGAGAGAGAGGACTATGTTCTCCCAAAGACAGCATCCCCATCACCATGTAATTCCCAGAGCCAGGGGCCTCCATTGATCCCTTTTCAACTTTACATAACTATGTGCCTCCCACATGCAAATACATAATATGCAGCCATGTGAAACCACAGCACATGTACTTAAATTCGTATTCTTTCTCACCCTGGAGAGCATTTTCTGGGCGTCATGAATCTTATCCACATGAACATGAATTATGTGTGGACTTTCCTTTTTCTGGTGGAGACTCTGGCTGGTGAGTGCTTCAGGGATTCACACAGGAAGTCTGGGGATGCAGCATCTGAACACATGACCTACTGTTGCTCTTTTTATCTACAGGTGTCCTGGCTCAGGTATAGTGACAAGAGTCAGACCCTGGACTGGTGAAGCCTTCACAGGCACTGGCTCTCACTTGTGCTGTCTCCAGATTCTCTTTAACCAGCTCCGATGTCAGCTGGATCCGCCATGATTCAGGAAAGGGACTGGAATGGGTTGGTGATATACAGAGGGGTGCTAGCACACACTATAATCCAGCTCTCCACTCTCAAGTCAGCATAACCAGGGACACCTCCAAAAGTAAAGTTTATTTAAAACTGAGCTCTGTGAATCCTGAGAACACAGCCGTGTATTACTGTACTAGAGACACAGTGATGGGAATTCAGTGTGAGCCCAGACACAAACCTCCCAGCAACAGGCCATGGTTTCAGTAGATGCAAGGGCTGAGGTCAGTGATGCTTTCCTCTCAGAAGCTGTGGTTTCCCCACCTTGTCAGCACCTCTCTAGGGACACCATGCACAGACTCAAGAGAAGCTTCATGCCTCTGAACATGATTTATTTTCCTTGGAATGGGCTTTGTCTCTCTTTCACCATCTTCCAAAGACAGATTTCACAGTAATAGTAATTGATGAGATATCACTTTACAACTAGTTAGTTCAGGCAGGTGTCCTCAAACTACAGCCCGCAGGCCACATGTGGCCCACCGAGGACATTTATCTGGCCCGCCAGGTGTTTTTACCCCATTTGTTTTTGACTTCAAAATAAGATATGTGCAGTGTGCATGGGAATTTGTTCTTTTTTTTTTTTAAACTATGGTCCGGCCCTCCAACGGGTCTGAGGGACAGTGAACTGGCCCCCTGTTTAAAAAGTTTGAGGACTCCTGTTTCAGGGTACCAACTAGTGCCATTTGTTGTCAAAGCTATAAATATTTCATGTAGAAAAAAAATTCTCATGCGGAGTCCCAAATTGTCTCTATACCCTCAGATTTATCTTGAACCTTCTTGTAATAAATAATCACAAATGTAGTTTTTTTTTTCACTGCCACCAGCAGCACTGTGCAGTTTTATTAACCATTCAAGTACAGTAGCATCTGGTAAAATCGGGACAGAACTGGGATTTAAAAGCAAACAGATATTCAGCATCTAACAGTTTTGAGAAGCCACTACATACTCTTTCACAAACATGTTTCCACGGGGCCAATACAGTGCTAGCCATTCACCCAGCGCACTGAGTGCACCGAAGTAGAAAAGAGGCAACAAGAAAAATAGCTACGTTAGAAACACTCCAACACTTTAGAAAAAAAGAGTCAAACACTTTTTGTTTCTCCCCTTTAGCCCCTAAAACAACATCACATGGTCTGGATCTACCTATTTACGTCCTACGTTGGCTTCTAGTCTTTGTCAGGAGGGAAATAGTAATAGTAGTAAAATGACACTGGCCAGCACGGTCTTTGGATCTCGAGGAGGGAGGGGAGAAAGTCAGTCCTCAGGACAAGCTAGTCGGCTGCAGTCTCATCAGCAGGGTCTTTGCATTCCTTGTTCTTCCGCACTTCTTCCACGTGCTTGTCCTTTTCTCCCAAGCCCTCCAGCTTGGCCACCATTTGTGCTTCTCGGTTCTCTTTGTTGGCTTCCATTTTGTGGGTCAGCTTCTCCTCGGCCATCTTGCTGAAGTTGTTGTTCTCCTCGATTGCTTTCTGCAGCACCTCCTTCTCGTGCTCCCGCTTCCCAGCCAGCTGCTTCAGGACCTCCGCCTCATGGGACTTGCGTCTTTCTTCTGCAGCTTCTAATTTCTTCTGAATTTCCTCCAGGGAAAGGTCCTTCTTCTTTGGAGGAGAAAGAGGGAATTCTGGGACGGCCTCTTTTGAACGGGGGCTGAGTATCAGCTCAAAGGCCTGGCCAGAGGCCCACTTCTCCAGTTTTTTCACCTGGATATCAGAAGAAGCCATGGTGAACAGAAGACAAGAGACTGGCAGTGTACGCTCTGCAATCCACTGGGAAGGAAAGCCCTGCTCGGTCCGAGCCACCTGGCCACACTCTCACAAATGTAGTTTTATGCAATCATTTTGGCTTAGAAGGCCCTAGAAAATATTGTCTATCCAAATATTGTTGTTTGAAAGCAAATAATTATTAAGAAGATCCTCAAAAAAAGAAAATAAACTCACCCAAAAGTGAAAGACCGCATACAAAGTATATATATATATATATATATATATATATATATATATATATATATATATATATATATATATATATAAACATATATACACACATTCTAATATAACACAAGGATGGTGATACTTTATTCACATACTTTGGACATGTTGCCCAGAGAGGCCAGTCCCTGGAGAAGGCCATCACGAGGGCAGTGACAAGGAGGAAGGCCCTCCAGGAGATGGATTAACAATGGCTGCAACAATGAGATCAAATGTAAGAACAGTTGTGAGGACAGTGCAGGACTGGGCAGTGTTCTGTTCTTTTGTGCTTAGGGATGCTTTGAGTAGGAACCAACTTGATGGCACCTATCAACAACAAATTCATAAACTGTGCTAAGTACTCTAGAATGTCCACCTTTTTTAGATTTTAAATAGAGAGGCTATCTACAGAGAAATCCATCTACTATAAAGATCGATAGACTGTCAAAATCCTATACAGGGTTGCTATGAGTTGGAGTATACATTAGGGCAGTGGGTTAGATGTAAAAATATTGATAGACTGCCTTTTCCACTGAAAAGTAAATGTTATTTATTGAAAATCTATTAGGAGCCAGGTAATATTCTAGGCACCCTAGTCATCCAGGATGAAACAATAAGTAAGGAGTAAAAAACTTCCTTTCCTCATGGATTGCCCATTGTAAATGCTCTTTATCACACTGAATATTATCAGTCCACTATACAGCACTCTAAGCTGCATAAAGTCTTAATTTTCAACCCAAATAAATTACTCAAGTTTGAAAAACAAAACAAGAACAAATTATAAACCTAATATTTCCTGACAGTGTCCATTTATGTCTATGTAAGTCTCAAGTCAGTGTTTTCCTTTTTCGAACACTTTCTGAGGTACTCAAATCACATTCTTTTAAAAGTCCTTTGCATTTGGGAGACAAAAGTAAGACTGAAGGAGTATATCAGGGGTGCAGAGTGCATGAAGTAAGCTTTCCTTACTTGCAGTCATTGGTACTTTCAATATCCTACCCCCAAGCCATCATTTTCAGGTCATCGATTTTCCTGCAAACTTCCTACTCATTGTCTAGCTTTCACAGGCATATGAGGCAGTTGATCCTCAAGTGACATCACACAATATGTAACATAGGTTCTCAGAGCAGATGTATATATAAAGAAGACTTGGTGGTGAGTGGACTAAGCATTAGTTGCTAAACAAAAGGTTAGCGGTTCAAACCCAGCAGCTACTCCTTGGGAGTAAGTTTAAGTATTGTGTGCCGATAAATATGGAAAGCTCTGGAAACCTAAAGAACAGTTATATTCAGTTCTACGGGTTTGCTATGAGTCTGAATTGACCCAATGGCGGTAGATTTACACTTTGAGGCAGAAGTTGTGTGTTTGCTTGATTGCTTGTGTGATTCATTCAGTGATTGCTTATTTTTTCTCCAGTACAGAAAGTAATGGCATCCACCCTGATTCTCCTACCAACGATATCCCAGGTAAACACAGGCTAGAAATTGTACATTTCTACTTGGTCTAGCATTTTAACTCAAGTAAATCAACCAACAAAAATGTGTAAGAATAAAAATTAATAAATCTCCAATGTGAAATGTGAAGGCCCAAAGGTACACTAGTAGTGAATTTGCAGAAGGTCCTAAAGTTGCTCTGGGTTTGGATCTTTGGTTTTCTTCTAGAACCACGTCCATGTGAAACACTGATATATGAGGTGCTAAAATCTGGAGGTCCGTGGTCTTTAAAAAGCCTGGTCTGCAAAAGCAAAGTGGAGGAGAAATTAAAAAGTTGACGAAGAACGCTGAGGTCAGATGCCAACAAAGATGAAAAAAAACACACGATGAGTGAGACACATGCCAGTGGAGTGAAACAAAGAGGCAGCAGAAAGAAGGGTATGGAATGAACTGGCTTTTTTTGGAACAAAAGGCCAGGCAGGCGGGTCAGGAGGATCTGAAGCATGTACATGCAGTGAGTGTCTCATCCAGATCAGGGGTCCCACATCGCCGCTCTACAAAGTGCCTTCAGCAGGTCAGGCACTCGGTGAGCATATTTTCACCGAATGAAACAGGAAAACTATAGTCCACGTGCTTTTGTGATACTCAAGAGCTACCAAGGCATTTGGAAAGGGAGACAAAGTGCCATTCCATTGCAACGTTGTAAAATGAAAAAAGAACACAGATGGTCACAGTAATGGGTGAGGGCTTGCAGGACAATATGACTTCTCTCCCGTTGTGCATGCGCATATGGCTCTAACTCTACATTTTCCACTAGAAATATCAGACTACAGTGGATCTGATGCCACCCATCAATGCTGCATTTTCTGGAATCCAATGAAGCTCCCACTGTCGTTATTCCATGTCAATGCAGAAAAACACATAGTGCCACTGATAAACTTTCCATCAGATTTATTATGTTGCACTTTTATTTTTCAACTTTTAGAAGGTAGAAAACAAAAATACACAGATGCTGCATTAGGCCAACTTGGGTTCAGGTGTTGTACTGTGGGTACACACCTTGTAAAGGGAGAGCAGCTATGACAGAAGGTACTTGCTGGCCAGATGTGTTGCCTCAACACACAACTGTGTCTACCTCTCTGGCTCAGCTGGTTCATTCCCATGACCTCTTACCACCACGTTAGTGAGGTAGCATGACTTCTTCACTCTCACTGCTCCCTTCAAAAACCCAGAACCCATGAAAGTGCTCTCTTTCTGAAAGACATCTGCCTCAAGGACGCATGGTCCAAAGAGTTACAAATTATTGCAACGAGGAGAACTTGGAGTAACTAAAGTCACCTTACAGTATTTATAAACACAAGGGGCACATCAGTTACTTATGTTATAATTGTAGTGATTGCCTACTACCCCCTGAATCCTCTTCATTGTCATCCGATGAGTCATCCGATGAGCCACCAGTTAGGCAGCTGTAACTGGTCCTACTGCGCCACAGCAGGTTGCACTGCTCCCATGCAGCAGCCTCTTGGTTCTTTCCATGTGTTTTTGATTCCAATGACTTTAACCTTGTTAACTTGGCCAATGTGTTTGTTACTGGACTGCCAATATCCGGGCCAGCCAGGTGAAGGAAGATCATGCAGTGGTTGGTGGAGTCACTCTCATACACTTGGCCTGTGGTTGGCTTTTTACTCTCCGTGGATACTAACTGAAACTCAGAAGAACCCCTTCTCGGTTCCATCAATGAGTAAGGCATTGAAGAAAGAACTGTACAGTCTACAACACCATCTTTTGGAACTCAGGGGCTCAGTTTTACAGAGCCATCTCCCTCCTTTACTATCTCTTGTTTGGATGATCTGAGTAGCACTTCAGATTCCAGGATGTCTTGGACTTTCCTGCACTGCCACCTCCATCTTCACTTCAGAATTGAGTTACATCGTAGAGCAGAGTCCAGGAAACTACAAAAAAGATGCAACAGGAAAGCCGCCTGCTCTTTGCTCTGGCATTGCCCTGTCTCTTCTGCACAGAACTGCCCCTTTGGGGTAAGAACTACCGCCCTGGTTTCAATTCTCTTGGCTACAGTGACCAGAGACTGGACTTGGAGGCCACCTTTACGTTATCTTCCTTTGCAGATTCCCCTGTAGTGAGCGAGGAACACCATCGGAGCCTGCCAAAGAAAATCCTGCCACCTCCACTGACTTCACCACCACCAAGTCTCTTCACTCATCCACTCCGTCTGGAGAAATGTTCGTCATGGATTTTGTCTTCCTTGTATCCACAATCAGAGCTCATGGAAGCAGCAGTCAAGAGATCAAAAGATATATTAAATGTGGTGAATATTCAATATTCTTCAGAGTATTGAAGAGCCAGAACCTCACTTTAAAGACTAGGTCCACCTGAACTCCCCCAAAAGATTAGATAAAATAACTAATTCAGCATTCTATTGAAGTTGAAGTACATGTGATAATTCTTCAAACACCACTAGTGAATATTATTCAGGGTGAACCTAATACTCACCTTCCATGAAGAAGGGCCAAGTCTGTAGGGAGTTTTTAGTCTATTAGATGAAAAAGGAAACCATCTAGCCTCAGGTGCAGTGAACAATTGTTGATTGCTCATGGAAAGTCATGGTAACCACTCACATAACAAGGGTTGACCTAGAGCAGTGATTCAATTCAATTGCTCCTCCAGGACTTCATTTCTGAATCTTCTTTTTTTTTTCAAAATACCTACCAGTAACCTTTCATGACAGTCTTATTGATTAGGACTCACATTTCCTCAATACAAATGCTATTGTTACTATTGCCAGGTTTCATTGGTTTGGTCTTAAATCATCATGTTGCCATGTACAATAGAACAACACACTGCCTATTCCTGTGTCATCCTCACAGTCCTTGCTATACTCGATCTCATTGCTGCAATCACGGTGACAAGCCATCTAACAGTTAGAATCTGTATGCTACACAGCAGGCTGGGTTTTTCTGTGTGCATTTGTCTATTGGTGTTAGAGCCTCCCGTGGGTTTCTCAAAATAGCCTGTTACGAATGGGTGTCTACTCTTTGTCCTCACTGCCTGTTTACTATTTCCCTGTCCCTAGTTGTTCTGCTCCATTCCAGCTGCAGGAAGCCCTCTGAGGAGTGGCGAAACCTCCCAGATCCTCTCCCTTACCTGTACCGACTCCTCCACACACACCACGATCACTTAGTATTACTGGAGCTGGATCAGCCAATACCTTTTGAAGGAGTCAGACTGACTGTTAACAATAGACCTTGGTTGTCGGAAGAAACTTCACTTCATTCCTGAAGAATTGACCTTCGATCTCCAGAAGTGAGCCCACAAACTCCTTCTCTCTATAGTTAAAGTCTGTGACCACTGAAGACAAGACACTTTTACTGTATGGGATAGCGGAAGTCAGTGGTATCCAGACACAGACTACTGTAAGGAATAGGGCAGGGCTGTACCAGAAAGGTGTGTGTACAACGCACAGGACAAGTGACTCCCCTATGGCAGAAATAAGAGAGGAGATGTCACTTTGTAGTGAATGGGTGACTGGGTGCTAAAAAGTTAAAGATGACATTCTTTTTTTAACATTTTATTAGGGGCTCATACAACTCTTATCACAGTCCATACATATATACATCAATTGTATAAAGCACATCTGTACAGTCTTTGCCCTAATCATTTTAAAGATGGCATTCTTAATGAACAAATCTGTAAAAAAATTCATCAATGTCAAATAAAGGAGGACATATCTTGGAAGACAATGATAAGGATAATAATGTTCACCAACAAGAAACAGACACCAGAGCTATCTATCATCATGTTCACATGAGGAGTAACCATCTGTGCGTCCACACTGAGGATGAAGGATACATTCTGAACTCTCATGCCACAGAGGTTCTCTTTTATGTATAATAGTGTTTAAAAATTTAAAACATTGATATCAAACATTGATAGCTTTTAACTATAGCAGCAGCAGTGCTTCTGTATCACGTGTATAAGCAGCCTTTATAAAAACCTCCATTTTCCTGTGAGGGTGTGTCTGTTTCTTGGGTCATAAGGAGAACCCCAAAACAGGTAGTCCACTCCTCTGCTACTAAGTGGAGGGCCACATGCTAATACAGCTCTCTCTGTGTGCCAGTGAAACCTGTCCTGCTCCTTTCCTGGGAGCTCTGGGCATGAAGCCCCAGTACATTGGGCCTCAGCTATTTCCATTTTCAGCTAACTCAGAGGACACATCATGAATTTTGGACAAAGTTGTGTTTATGTTTTGGCCATTCTACGTGGTAATAATTGAGGAAAATGCTGTGTGGTTGTGTGTAGAATATTGGATGGGGTAGGCAGGGCAGTGACCTTATCACACTGTCTTTGTGATTGCAGGTGTCCAGTGTAAAGTGCAGCTGGTGAAATCTGGAGATGACCTGAGAAAGCCTGGGGAATCTCTGAGACGCTCCTGTGCAACTTCTAGATTCACCTTCAGTGACTATTATATTAGTTGGATCCAACAGTGTCCAGGACAGAGACTGGAACAGGTTGGTTTTATTAAAACTGCAACCAATGGTCAAACAACGGAGGATGCTTCATCTGTGAAAGGCAGATGATTCACTGTTTCATCTGCCCGCTCCCCCCCCCCCCCCCGATGATAGCATGTGCACCTCAGCCTCACTTGGTCTTCCACAGGGAGAGAGAGAGACCAGAGTTAAGGAGAGAAGGGAGGGGAAGGATTAAAAGGGGAAGGGGAACAGGGGAGTGAGGACCAGGGGAGGGGAAGGGGGAGCAGAGAGAGCTTTTTTATTGCTAATCAAGTCTTATATATCTTTGGGGACATGCAAGCCTCCTAATTGCAGGTAAAGACATATGTCACAGGAAGGGATTGCACTAATTGGACTACAGTAATGAATCGGGGGGACGATCTAGGGGTAGCCACAAAATACGACAGGGAGTTATTGGGAGTACACATGTGACAAGATGGGTGGATCTTAGATTCAGAGAACCAGCTTAATTTTGGTTATCACTGAGCCAGTTTGACCTGTTCTCTTGCTCACTATTGAAACCATTATCAGTGGGGTGTGAACCCCACAAACAATGGAGCAGACTGCCTTCAGGGGGAATATCTCTGAGCATCTGACCTCCCACCATATGCTGGAAAATAGCCTCTAATGTTTGGCTTTCCAACTGAAGAGAATAAATGACAATTTATGAAAATGATACTTATGACACACTACCTTGACCAAATCAAACTAGAACCCTTAACATTTTATAAATACATAGATGGTATTAATAAATGCACAGTTGTATTTGTCCACACATTCATACATATTTTAGTGTAGCCAAGAAGAGGTATAGTTTATACAAGTGTTAGTAAAATAAATTCCACATTCATGTGTTTATTCCAAATAAAACATGCTTAAACATGTTTCTGCTATCACTGGCTGTCTGTTGGCCATATTTTCTCAGTAACACACTTAACTTGGTTTCATTGGGTTGACTTAAAATACATCTGTTTGTGTGAGTCAGGAAACAAAGAAAGAAAGAGAAAGAAAGAATGTAGGCCAACAGAAATTCTCTCTTCTGCACACTAGACATTTTTTAATTGGATCAAGCATCATAAAGAATATACTGAAAACTTCACAGGTGAGTCAAAGAGGGGGAAAAGTCAACTGGTACAAATGAAGAATCTGGATGACATGAAGTACTGGTGGAAGAAGTCTGTCGAGTTGCCATTGAGGAGATAACTAAGGAAGTTGGAATTTCACATGGTTCAGCATTTTCAATTATTTAGTCACAATTTTGGTTTCTTGATTGGTGCCAAAAAGCAATGCACAGGGATTGATGAGCTAAAAAATTGCTCCTGAAGAGCTGCTTTGTAGGAAATTGAAGTTAATGAAGCCAGTTTTGTGGAATGAAACTTAAGTATTGATAATTCTTGAATGTATCAAAATGATCCAGAGAGAGAGAGATCCAATGAAAACAGTTAGATCTGTAGGAATCATCTAGGTTGATATTCAAAGAATAACGGTCAATTCAGAATGTATGAAAGTGATTTTGTGGATTCTAAATGGCTAGTCTGGAATGAAATTCTCATAGGACAGAGAAAATCAAAAAGTATTATTATGAATAAGCTTCAAGAAAATGTAACATGGTATTAGTGAGAAAATGTCCTAGAATGTTGCACAAAGGATCTGTTTTTCTCTCTATCATGACAATACACCAGCTCATTCTTCAAGAGTAAGAATGGTTGTCCATTGAGGATTTTGTTTAGAAACCTTAACAGTGGTTCTCAACTTTCTTAATGCCATGACCCTTTAATATAGTTCCTCACATTGTAGTGATCCCCCAACCATAAAATTATTTTCGTTTTTACTTCATAACTATAACTTTGCTGCTCTTATGAATCGGCTGACCCCTATGAAAGGTCACCCAACCCCAAAGGGATCCCGACCCACAGCTTGAGAAATGCTGCCTTACACCATCCACATTAAAGAGCTGATCTTCCCCTGCATATTTCTGTATTTTCCCATAAGTCAGAGAACATCCCTTGAGTATTGTGGAATTTTCAGTCTGACGTTCTGTAAATCAAGGAGCATAGAATATTTGGGGGAAGGTTCATAACAATAGCTTTACATTTTGATTATTTTTTTTGTTTAGTGAAAACATCTAAGACAGTGGAGAAATGTATTTAACTACATTTGTATATATGCATATATATGTATGCAATACCTATATCTTGGAGGAAGAACAAGATGGTGACCAAGCAGTACACATGGGAAGTACTCCACAAAGACCAGCGGAAAAGAACCAGGAGAGGGATATGCTACACTTCCAGAATGCAGGATTTTCAGCAGAAAGTTACATAACACAAATTTAATAAAATATCAGCAACATTTGCTGATAGACTCCCCTTTGTCACCGGCCCTCAACAATAACCAACTGTGTGAAGATTCCCAAATTGCTAGACTTAATTTTCCTAGTCCAGGAGCTAGCTAGGATGGTGGAACTTCTGAGCTTCAGAAACATAGCTCTATGGAACTAGCTTGAGGCCAACATAAGCACAAGTAGACTTGGCTTTCAACACAAGTCAATGGAGGTCTAGCCGGATGCCCTAGAAGCCCTAAATCCCCAATAACCAAGATAGCACAACCTAACAGTGTAGTTACATAATCTGGTGTCACCTGTAGTGTAATAAGAGGAAAGAGGTGGAATTTAGCTTGTCGAATATGTCTCAGTTTGATGTCCTCATTTGGAGGGGCTATGGAGATAAACAGCTCACTAGAGGCCAGACACACTCTCTGCTTTGTCTTCCTGCAAGCAAGACATATGGAACCATGCTGATGGAGCAAGAGCGCTGAAGCTGGAGAAGCCACGTGGAGACCCATGCCAGTGCTGAGATGCTTCCACCACCACTGGATCCACAAGAATTTCCACCCACTGGCCTGGGATCTTCCTGCATTCAGTAACATTGCATGGATTCATAAGTCTAAAGAGGAATTTATGGACTAGTACTAAAATATGGGTTAATATCAGACTTATGGACATGTTCTGAACTGGGCGGGAATGTTTTCTTAATGTACAATTGCTCTTTGATATAAAATTCTCTCTTACATGCATAGGAATGCCTCTGGATTTGTTTCTCTAGTCAACCCGGACTAACACAATACCCAAGAAGTGTGGCAATAACTCTACAGGGCAGCCTGCAATAGTCATAGATAGTGAATAGACTAACTCTCAGAAGCTGGGGAAGTTACAACTATTCCTCTTTCCAGGAGATACAGCTCTGCCCCTCCCTCCCCATCTTAAGATGCCGACCAAAAAAGCATGGATTAAAAAAAATATTTCTATAGCAGTTAATACACATCTGGTTGATTAACAAGGTATTGTCCTCACAATACAAACAGAAATTGCAACAGTGGGTTTTAAAAGTATGGGCAGGGAATTTGGGCATATGACAAAGACTAAAAGGTTTAGGGCCAAGAAACTTCTCCTTGTTCACATACCAAGCTATTCATCAGTTGTCCCATAACTCCATCCCTGGTCAGCACCCCAAGCCACTCAGATAAACAACCTGCCCTTTGATTCGGTGTGGTAGTTATATAACCTGGTGTCAATTTTGTACTTGAGAGTATTAAGAGGGAAGGGTGGATTCTAGTCTGCCTAACATTTCATAGCCAATGAGGCCTCTGTGTGGGCAAGGCCTTCTCCTGAGGATTCTGGGAACTCCTGGATTTCATCTTTGAAGATGGGAGACATTCTCTCTCTCTTCACTCCCTGGGAAACAGCAACTGACAAGATACATGGAACTATGCTAGTGCCCTATGCTGCAGAAGCCGTGTGGACACTCGTGCCAGTTCAGAGATTCTCACAATGTCATTGAACCCGCAAGATTTCACACCCACTGGCCTGTGATCTTCTTGCATTCGGCATCATTACATGTGTTTCCCGAGTCTGAAGAGGACGTTATAGACTGGTATCTGACATATGGGCTAATGTTGGACTTATGTACTTATTCTGAACTGGGTTAAACCTCTCTCTTATACACATATGAGTGTCTATAAATTTGTTTCTTTAGTCTACCTGGATGAAAACAGTAGGCTATTGCTTCATTCCTCCCTACTAGACCAGCTAAGCAGGTGGAGGGTTTAAAAGGCCCCCAAATGGATTTTTTTAAGCTATGTATTTAATTTAAAAAAATTTTACAAAACAACCTTATCACCTTCAAACTACTTGCCATTACACTTAATATATTTGTCAAATCTGTGATTCCATTTTTGGAAATACTTTTCAAATTTGTCCGTTGGGATTTCTGATACACCTCCCTCATTTTTTTCTTCCCCTCTTCTATGTCATCAAATCGCTGCCCTCCTCAACTACCAACTAGGATTTTTTCCCCTTGGGATCACATGTTATGCAATCTTTTCAAAACCTCTAAATAGAAAAGGTAATTAAAGTCTGACCTGTTGGAATGAACTCCAAATGCACTATCCGCCTCACAGTAAACAACAACAACAAATTTGATTTCACTTGATGAGCATTCTTTGGTGTCTTCCACTGGTTCATATATCCTGATCAGGAAACATAATTTCAAAGCTACACACTGTACTCTTAAATTGGCCATCACAAATTCGAGGTTCAAGCAAAATTGCTTTCACGACAAAACTCACTGTGATCAGAAGGAATCTTCCCAGGAGACATCACTGGGTGAACTAACTCAATGCTTGCCTAATGGGAAAAAAGTGCATATTACAAAAACTTTTCCCAGTGGAGCTTTTCCCGTTTCTTTTGGTTGTGTTTTGGGTTTTTTTTTTGGGGGGGAGGTACCCCCACAGACCCGTTCTTCCAGTCCTATTTAGTCACGTCCATCATCCAGAAAAGAGAGAACCCCAACTCCTCTGACCTTGTTTACTAGAGGTCTGTCATCTTTAGATATTTAACCTAAATCATAAAAATTCAGGAGTCTCAGCCATACCAGGTACCAAAACCATTCCACTAGTCTTAATATCAACCCTACTCTTACATGTTATAAAATCATCACACTACCAGACACTGTCCCCAACTGCTCAAAAACTCCTGATCCACACACCCTTAGCTTCCCCAAGGACAAGGTTTAGACAGCAGATGTTCTTTTGCTGGCATTGTTGTTGCTCTGTGTTCTATCATTCCTATAATCCCTCCATATCTAAAACAAATTGTGCACTTTTCTTATAATTCATCCTTAATCAGGACTTCATTATGTGCTGGTATACGTAAGAACTGGGGGGTGGGGGGTAATGTTAATTTACTTTTTTTGCATTCACTTAAATTTGTTTTCCAGTTTTTGAACCCATCATCAATCCAGAAGTTAGCACCCACATCAGAGACAATGCTCCTGGGCAAAACTTAGAGCCAAAACAAACATATATAAAGAGCTCTCACGATTCTTACTCTAGTATCATTTTTTCTATTATTTTTTAAAACTTTACGTTTACCCTTTCCTTCTTTAATATTTAAAGGTTGATTTCTTATCCCTTTTAACCTATCTTTTATTTGTCCCCTTCTTTTATTCTCTTCCAACATTTTCTTTCTATCTCATTCTAATGAAAATAAAATCTAACACTATTCTTAAAATTTATTATCTTTTCCCCTGATCTATTAGCATTACCCATTTTCTGGTCATAGCAACAAGTACATTTGGGAAACCTAATTTCCTTTCATTTAACCTACAAAATAACACTACAGGATCTCTCACTTTTTTTGCTTACTTTTTCTTTGTTTCTCCCTCCTCCAACACTTCGTCTTCTACTTTTTAATCTACCCAAATAAAACCTAATCTAACACTCTCCCTCATACAGTTCATACTGTCCACTGCCCCCTCTACTGTACTATCTAACAGAGTTAAACACACACACACACACACACACACACAAGAAAGAGAAACGAACAACCAAATTCCAAACAGAACTAAATGCAATGTCTGAAACTGAACAGGCTATGGAATTACCAGAGAAATATATTAAAAGAATAATGATACCACTCATACAACAGATGAAGGGAGAGACTGAGAGGAAAAGTAAAACAATAGAAAAAAGCTGGTAAGTTCACTATATGCCACAGAATAAAAAATTAAACAATACAATAGCAGCATTACAAAACACTCTAAAAAGGAAGCAGAAGAGAAGAGAGAGAAACCTGAGTTAGTGGGCTTGAAGATAAATCTGTCGACTCCAAGTAAAATAAAATGCAAAAGAGAAATAGAAAAACTTTAAGAACAATGTAGGATGCAATCAAGAGGAACAACATATCTAATGGGAATCCAGAACAGGAAGGAAAAAAATACATACAAACAAGGAATAGTATTAGAATTCTCTTAAGAAAAATTTCCTCAATGTCTAAGGATGAAATGATAATTATTCAGGAAGCCAAAAGAATTACAATCAGGAGAAACCCCAAATGGAAAACTACCTGCACAACGTATTCACTATGTCTAATATCAATTGGTAAGGGAAGAAAATGTAAGTGAAGATAGCAACAACAACAAAAAAGAACAATTATATACAATGGGTCAAAATAGCATAACTTCAGATTTCTCAATGGAAACTATGCAGGCAAGAAGAAAATAGAGTGAATTACACAGAACACTGGAAGAAAAAACTGTGAACTTACAATATTTTACCCAGCAAAAATATCACTCAAAGATGATGGAGAAATAAAAGCATTGTAAGAGAAGAAGAAATTCAAAAATTCACATATAGATTGTGATAAGAGTTGTATGAATCCCTAATAAAATGATTTTTTAAAAGAATTTAAAAGAATTCACAAGAACAAGACCACCACTCTGTTAAAAAAAAAAAACAAACCCAAAATCCAGTGAAATACTATGGCCATCAATAACACCATCACATTTATTTGAAACCAACATAAAGACAATTCCTAACAAAAATAAACATACCCAGAGCGACACTGAAAGCAATAAATTAATATAGGAAAAACAATGAAACTATGAAAATACACATTAAAGACTCACACAAAACTTTAACAAATGTAAAGAAAAATGTCGGTAACAAATATATACCTGTCAAGAATCTCACTGAATGTCAATGGACTAAATTCACCCATAAATGCATGTAAAACCCAAAGCTATCCACATCATCGATGAGAAAGCTGTAACAAATATAAGTATTCTATTGCAGCTCATGCAGAGACCACTAAGTACAATGAAAGAGGAACACACAGAGGAAGACAAGATAGATGACTAGAACATCTAGAATTACATCACTTATGCAAAGTGAAATATTTTATCAGCAGATTAAAATGAGAGCCCACAAACTGGCATGGGGGTAGGGGGTTACCAACAAGAGATCACACAAAGATCTAATCTTCAAAATGTACAGAACTCTACAACAACTCAATAAGAAAATGACAAACTAACTAATTAAGAAGAGGGGAAAAGACATAAGCAAACATTTCTCCAAAATGAAGTACAGATGCTAACAAACATAAAAAATGGTTGTGATGACTAGTCATCAGGAAGATGCAAATTAAAACCTCAACAAGATAGCACTTTATACCCATAATACTAGCCCAATTAAACAACAACAAAACAAAACCCACAGGAAACAACAAATGCTGGAGAAGATGTGTAGACGTTGGAACTAGTATTCAGTATAGTGGACTAGTAAATAAAGCACCATGGAAGATGATATGGCAGTACATACACAACTGGGAACAGAAATTCCATATGCCCCATCAATACTACTATTAAGTTTATACCCCAACGAAATGAGACACAATATGTGTAATTGTATGCTTTCCCATATTCAAAGCAGCACAATTCACAATAGCAAAAACTGGAAGCAGACAAATGTCCCATAGTGGAAGCATGAATTAAGAAACTATGGTGTGTACACATAATGGAAAACAATGCATTCCTAAAAACAACAACAAAAACCATGAACCATGCATCATCTCCCTTGTGTGCACTTTGTAAGAATCACCTCAAACAAGGAGACCTCACATTGGCTGGGTCACTCTGTCAAGAAAGGGGAAAAGGGGAAAGACTTTCCATTTGATGCTGTACAACAGTGAGAGAAGGCTCTGACAAATGAGCAGCCCCCCCACAGGAATGAAGGGAGAACCTTACTGGAACATCAAAGTAAGACCAGGGGACGGGGGCAACTACATTTGAAAGGAGGTGTTGATATTTTTGTTGCTGGGTTTGGTTGGTAAATGAGGAGGAGCAACCTCACTTCGTGAGGGATGCTAAACAATAATTGTTGGGAACCTAAGTGGTCAATAAACTGATTTTATGTTCCAGGGTTGACACTAATAATATGTTTCTACCCAACCCTGGATGAACTATGCTATGGAGTAAACACTATGATGACTGTAGATGTTGGCCTTACAGGCCAAGGGCCACATCAGGAGGACACAGAGTAGAAGCCCTACTGAATGCACTGAGCAATACACCAAATCTACCTGTACCCTTGATTAAGGATTGAACTGTTTTTAAGGCAGGGGAGGGAAAAACTGTGGAAATGTTGGTCATTGGACATCCCTGGCTTAGTGGGTGTCCAATGCAGTGACACTGAGAACCACCAAATATTTAATACCTCAATGCGTTCCTTGCAATAATATGAACAGTTTTAATCTGATAGGCAAGTACCTGCACTTGTAACAACTGATAAAAGTAAATTTTCCCTAACAACAAGAACCATGCTCAGTGTAAGCAGAGGTCATTCAATTAAGAAATCTTTCTGTACAAAGCAACAACTCGTGGATTGCACCTCAAAGTTATATACTTGCATAAACCCCTCATATTAACAGTATCTTAAATTCTATGTCATTGGATAAATTATTGATGCTATCAATGCAATCACATCTGAGGGGGCTTTGTTTTACGCCTTTTTGTTGTTGCTGCTGCTGTTGTTGTTGTTGTTGTTGTTGGTGGTGGTGGTGGTGGTGGTGGTCTTATTGTCATAATATGACCACCAAAGTAAACCAGAGCAGATGGATTATAGGCTCCCACTTAACTCTATTCCCAATCCAAGAACAGTTAGTTCTGATAACAGGGCCTGCTCAATACTGACTTTAATGAAACAATCACTGAAGGTAAGGGAGCTACAGCAGTGTGGTGAAGAAAGCACATGGCGCCCCGCTAACAATTGGAATAGTGTCTGGGGTCTTAACGGTTTGTATTCAAACAGTCACTAATCTAAGTGAGGTGTCAACTAAGTCCACATGGATGAAGCACATGTGTGATGCAAAGATAACAAAATCCAAATATGGTGAGGGAAAAATAGCAAAGTTTAATTGTGAAAAACAAAACAAAAAAATTTATAGGAAAGTATGTAGGACAGTGGGGACCCCAAATCCATCTGGAAACCATCTAGTGAGAGTAAATCTCTGGCATATCCTCTTTAAACACAGGAAAGGGTCTATAACAGCTTTACTATCAGCCAGAGATCATTGTAATCCTGATTATGTTCAATCACACCATAGTATAATATGATACTTTTTCAGTTAACCTCTCTCTTGACTCAACATGAATTTGCTGTAGCTTCAAGTATTCCTCACTTTATCCACTACAGTAATTTCTTCTCTGGCTTTTAAGATTTTTTTTGGGGGGAGGGGCTTTTAAGATATTGTTGGTGGTATTTTCTTTATTAATCTTTATTTTTATCTTTATATTCTTATTTTCTTCTTCTTGCCGGTTTGTTTTGGTTTCTGTTGGGTTTCCCAGACTGTGAAGCACAGGAGTAGATGCATAGAAACAATAGGTAATGCAATGATTTAGGGGGGATGTGTGAAGGGGAGGCGGGGACAGTGAGGGAATTGGGGGAGCATACAGTAAGTACAGGAGGGGGAAGAAGCACTTGTAATGATTGTGATGATGTCTATGCAACTCATTTTAAAAGCAATTTATCTCTACATAGAAGCGTGTGATATTTGAATACTGTATGAAGAATATTGCTACTAAAACAAACAAATAGAAGCCAAAGTTGACCAATGATTACCGTGGTTGAAGGAGAAAGCACTGTTGCTTAGGGATCATTGAGTTTGATGGTTGTGGATGAATTTGGAAAAGGATACGAATAATCATTGTACAACATGAAACATTTTAATTAATGGCACTGAATTATACATGTAGAAGTTGTGTAATTGGAGAATGTTTTGTTGTGTATATTTTTGCTACAATTACAAAACTTAATTCATGAATAATAATGACTACAAGGAAGAAGAAAATGTTCTAAAATTGAAAACGGTGATAACTTCACAACTATTCTTGACATGATTGAATTATTGAATTGTATGACATGTGGATGACATACTAATAAAACTGTTAGAATATTTATCCCTATCAATATCTGTCATATCTATCTATCTATCATTTATCTATCACTATCAGTATGGTAGTTACACAATTTCAGGTCAAATTGAAAATATATAATGTGGTAAAATCTAGCCTGTCACTGAGGTCACAGATTGATGGTACCTCCTTGTGGGCATGGTTTTCTCATAAGGAGGAACATTGGAACCCACTCCCACCCCCAACTCTGAGTCTTCATCTTTATGCTGTAGAGACATTGGATCCACAAGAGTTTGTACCTACCATCATGTGATATTCCTGCATTCGGCATCATTGCATGTGGCTGCATGAGTCCAAAGAAGAACTATGGAATAGTATCGTACTCATGGACTTGAGTTGGACTGGGCTGGGATGTTTCTGTCAATATGTAATTACTTCTTCATATAAAGCTATTTCTTACACATATTTGAGTGACTGGTTTGAATTCTCTAGACAACCAGGCCTAACACAAGCAATCTCTCTGTCAATCTGTCAATCTATCGTCTATCTACCTAGCACTTATGCCTTAACAGAAAAAACAAGTGTGCACCATACTGTTAGAGATTACGGGAATCAAGAACATTACAAAGATTATAAATGATAGGTAATCATCACAGCAACCAAATAGCTTCAACATTAAAAATAGTACCTAAAAACAAGTAGTCTCCTGTCACTTTTATTTATTGAGTTTTAAGAACTTGGTTCATATTTTGTATATAAGGCCATTATCTCAGTTGGTTTCTACAAATATACCCTTTCCATGACTTTTGCTTTATATTTCTTAGAAGTGTCTTTCATAGAGCCCATAACAAAATGTCATTGAGTCTCTCCTGACTCATAGCCATGCTCTACAAATTTTTTGACTGTAAATATTTATGGGAAGAGAACAGAAAAACTTGATTAATTCACACGGACAGTTTTTCAGTTAGCAGTCCAATGACTATGACACACAGATGACACCAATATGTAGAGATATTGAGCACTCACTGATGGATACAAATGATTAGAGCCTTCAATGTGGTTTATATTTCATTATATAGAAATATTTAGTCCACTCAAGTGGTTCCAAAAAATGTCATGAAAAAACAAGAAAATACTGCAGTCACAGAATTCATTTCACCTAAATTCACAATCAATATCAATATAAGAAGCAGGCAATAAATACAAGGTAAAAGAAATTTCTTAAAAAAATCATTAAATATTTTAATGTCATTGTTGGGACTACGGTATGGCTTACCCCAGCCATGTCATTCTCTATCACCTAATATGGAAAAGAAATCTTGACAATGAATTTTAAAAGACCAATGAAAACTTAATGTATATTTGAATGATGGTATAGGCAAAGATTACTGAATACACCATAAGTTTCAAGAACTAACAAATCTGTTTTGTACTCCTGAGAATTTCCATAGAAGTAAAGATGAAGATAATTTGTTTGGTTTACTTTTGTTTTAGAGGAATAGGGTCCCCAATTTTTTTTACATAATTTATAGACCTGTGGAGATAAAACTATCTGCTTTTATGACTCCCATGTTCACAGCTCAAGATGGTGAATTTAGGTCACATAGTTCAACAACTAATCGTTTCCCTTATGTCAATAGTTCTATCATTTTAAGTAGATTATAAAGGTATAGAGAGTATATATACACAGGCACACACACTTAGTCTAATTCTTCGGAAATCTTCTGGTATGTGACATTTCTTAATAGTTCATCAGCTTCTATTGCAAGTTGGCACTTCAGAGAACACAAAGGTCAGTTTGAGAAACTATTTAAACACTGCAATTCGTGCGTGTAGTATAGTTTAAATGAAATATATATCATTTAAACAATGTATATAATTTAAACTAACTTTCATTTTGTTCCTTGGCTTTCTCAAGGCGCACAGAAGCTACATTGGGAGGACACTCAGGAGAAAAAGCAGTGGTCCAGGTGTGCTGGAACAAGATTTTTGGCTTTAGTTATCACTTAGCTCTCATGCTACAGCCTCGAGTAGCAAGAGAGGTGAATGTATGAGAGTACCATCTTCACTCACCCATTAGATTCTCATGGAGACATTGAATGTGGACACGGATGAGACTGTCTTCTTCACATAATGTCTTAATCACAGTCATGAAATAACCAAGCAGGTATAATTTTAAGCTGTAAACAATTATTCATGATTTCTCTACAATAGTAGAAAAGTGGAATAAATATGATTGCCCTTTCATTGGGCCCATATTACTCTACAAATTCCAAATTGGAAAGTACTGAGAGCAACTGGATTAAATGACTGACCAAATATCACCCTGTGGCTTGGGGCATGGGAAAGAAATCCATGCCATTGAGTGTAAAGCTCAAGGTGTTGATTTCCATAGTCCGGGGAGAACTTTTCAGCTTATTAAGAATATTTGTAGCCCCCAGAGTAATTTATTTCAGTGGACAGCACTGAAGCTGCAGCTCAAGAAGGACATGTCTGAGTAGAGAACATAGGAGCAAATTAAGGGGGGGGGAAGAGAGATAGTGGAACACATCCTGGCCCACCAGGACTGGAGGACAATATTCCCGTTCAGAGCAGCCAATCCACAGAGAAGACCATATGTCTGGCCCCATTATGAGACACAACATCCCGCACAGACTCATAGCCCTACAGGGGACAACACTGGAGACACAGTGTGGGAATTTCACCCAATCTGGTCCCCCAACAAACGGAGGCAAAAAACAAGAAGGTTGTGCAACAGAACAGCAAGGGGAACAGAGCAACAAAGTGCCCAGGGAATACCAAAAACAGACTTTGGGGTCAGGGCTTGGCACCCCATCAGACTTGACCAGAAAATACTCCTAAAGGCCAACAAACAGTCCTTGAATTAACCATAGGCTTTCCTTTGTTGTTGTTTTGTCATTGGATATTTTATTGTTGTTGTTTGTTTTTTTGTTACTTTGTTTTGCTTTGTCTTGTTTTTGTGCATGTTATTATCTCCACATATGTGTCTAAATAAGATAGGCAGGATGAACAATCTGGTGGAGAAAACAATGGGACTGACAGTTCTGGGGGGACATGGAAGACGTGGAGGTGGGGGGAAAGGTATTGGGGTTAACAAATCCAGGGCAAAGGGAACAACAAAGTGATCCAAATTGGTGGTGAGGAGGGTGTCGGAAGCCTGGTAAGGCATGATTAAGGGTAATGTGGCTGAGAGGAATTACTGAAACCCAAATGAAGGCTGAGCATGATAGTGGGACAGGAGGAAAGTTAAAGAAAATAGAGGAAAGAGCTAGGAGGCAAAGGGCACTTCTAGAGGTCTAAATAAAGGCACATGCATATGTAAATATATTTTTATATGAGGATAGGAAATTACATCTATGTGCATATATTTATAGGTTTAGTATTAAGGTAGCAGATGGACATTGGGGCCTACACTCAAGTACTTCCTCACTGCAAGAATACTATGTTCTGTTAAACTGGCATTCCGTGATGTTCACCTTCTTGATATGATCACTGAAGACAAAGCAGGTGAATAAAAAAATGTGGTGAAGAAAGCTGATGGAGCACGGCTATAAAAACATATAGCATCCAGGGTCTTAAAGACTTGGAGGTAAACAATCAGCCATCAAGATCAGAAGCAACAAAGCCCACATGTAAGAAGCACCTCAGCCTGTATGATCATGAAGTGCCAAAGGGATCAGGTATCACATATCAAAGAACAAAAAAATCATACCACTGGGTGCTTACCTTCCCAGTATGATCACTGAAGACAAATGGGTGCATAAGCAAAAGTGGTGAAGAAAGATGATGGTGTCCATTTATCACAAGACACAGAATCTAGGCTCTTAAAGGCTTGAAATTAAACAAGCTGCCATCTAGCTCAAAAGCAACAAAGCCCACATACAAGAAGCACACAAGCCTGTGTTATCACTAGGTGTCGAAGGGATCAGTTATCAGGCATCATCGGAACAAAAAAATCATATTATTATGAATGAGGGGGAGAGCGGAGTGGAAACCCAAAACCTATCTGTAGGCAATTGAACATCCCCTTATGGAAGGGTCACAGGGAGGAGATGAGCCAGTCAGGGTGCAGTGTAGTAACGATGAAACATACAACTTTCCTCTAGTTCCTAAAAGCTTCCTTCCCCTACTCCCCTACCCCCACTATCATGATTCCAATTCTACCTTACAAATCTGGCTAGACCAGAGGATATACACTGGTACAGATAGGAATTACAAATACAGGGAATCCAGGACAGTTAATCCCTTCAGGACCAGTGTTGAGAGGTGATACTGGGAGGGTGGAGGGAAGGTGGGATGGAAAGGATTACAAGGATCTACATGTAACCTCCTCCCTGGTGACTAACAACCCTAACATAGGGAGATATCAGACAGTGTAAGATATGACTAAATAATTATAATTTACAAATTATTAAGGGTTCATGAGGGAGGGGGTAGCAGAGAGGGAGGGGAACAAAATGAGGAGCTGATACCAAGGGCTCAAGCAGAAAGCAAATGTCTTGAGAATGATGATGGCAACATATGTACAATGTGATTGAAACAATGGATAGATGTATGGGTTGCTATAAGAGTTGTATTAGCCCCCAATAAAATGACTAAAATAAATAAATTAAATGTAATTAGGAAAAAAAGAGTACTTTTAGCATGCGTAATAAAAACATTCAATTCAGAGGGATACTGTCATTAGATTTACACTTCAGATTTCATGATCTCTGTCATGAACTTATCTGAGACAATCATGATCATCACATTTAGAGATGAAGGTGACCTAGACTAATCGGCAGATACACATAGTCTGGGATTTAAGGTGGTCAGACAACCCCCAGCAGCAGATGGCATAAGATGGCACTTTGTTGAAAAGACCAGTATCAAGTGATGCCATTCCAGCCTATATGTGAAAAAAGAACCAAGCCTGCAATGTCTAAATGACACACACAAATATGACTGTGTTTAAGTATCTGGAAATTGATAAAATCTATGGCTCTTTCTGTCAAAGCAGTTACTTATTCCCCTCAACAGCATCTGGCTCAGAGAAGTCCAGGTGAATTTGATTTAAATTTGGTTAGTTGTGATATAATACAGTGGTTATAACCAAGCAGAAAACGAGTTAGGGAGACCAACTCTAACTCTAGACCATTTTTGAGACCTAGGATATGAAAAAGAGAAATGAAAAGGGAACCACTGTTGGAAATTAGCTTTAAAACGCTTGTTTTGAGTTGCTACTTCTTAATTGTCAATAATATGAACAATTTTCCATAAAGCTCAATCTGTGAGTTTGGGTAAGCAGCAATTAGAGTGCTGTGTCCAGAGCATAAATGGAGATACTGAATTTGGGGATGCTGACATTTCAGATGTACCAGCGTCACTTGGGTAAAGGGCATTTAAAACAGTTTCCACGGTCATTCTCCAAATGCTGAGGCCCTGTTGCCTGTGGGAAGCGCAGGCCTACATTAGAATCCAGAGTCTCTATTCAGTCTTCAGCAGGTGTCTTTCCATTGAAGATGTGACTTACTGCTTTGGGTCCTCATTCCTACTCTGCCCCTTCTGAGAGAGATGCTGGCCGCAGTACCCTCCTCCTATGAAGGCATGAAAGGGCTGGGGTCACACAGGGTGCTGAGGGAGATTCCAGCTGGAACACCTGCCTCCTATGCTGGCTACAAGGGCTGGGGGGGGGGGGCAGGCTTAAAAGCTGGCACTGGCGACCGCACAGGGCACCCCAATGCTGAGATTGGAGAGATGGCTCTTGTGGGGATCCCAAAGCCGTGTCCTAGTCTCCCTAGGAGGAGGGAACAGTGGTCTTTTGAGCTGCAGGCACTGTGAACAGCACAGGCTCCACAGCAATGTGGGGCTAGCCTGAAAGGGCAGCAGTGGCTCCAACAGGACACAGAGGGCAATGGTGCCCACCTTCCACACTGGGAGGAGAGCGCCGCAGCAGGCAGGCTCAGAGTTCCCAGCTGCTGGCACTGCAAACCCCACAGTGCACAGGGGTGGACAAAGTTGGCTCTGCTGGGAACACAAAGTCATGTAGCTACCCTTCCTAATAGGCAGGAACTTTGGCCAGCACTATGAACAGTGTAGGGTCCGGGCTCAGAGGAACACGCCTTGGTGGGCAGGTTTAGCACTCCCAGGGGTTGGTACTGGATACCCCATGGTGCACCATGGCAGAAAGGGCTGGCTCTGGCACAGGGTCTGGGCTATGGTGGCAGCCCACTGTACTGGGAGGAATGCACTGAGGTGAGGCAGGCTTAGCGCTCCAGGACAGAGGCACAAGGCTCTGCAGTGCTGGGAGCCAGCCAGAAGTAGCTCCCCTGGAAAGGCAATGCAGTAAGCAGAAGTGAGATTGCCTCCAGCCATGGGCTCATACCTGCGGGAAGTGCTTCCCAAGCAGGGAGTGGAGAGACAGTTAAGTTGATGGATGGGCAAATGGGGTGCTGGTGGAGAGGTTTAAGGCAGCAATGGGGGTGAATCATCCACTGCGGAGGTTGTCCAGGCAGCCATTGGAAGAATGCAGGTGAATTAAGGGCCTTGGGTGAATGGAGGGAGGGACCCCAGCTCAAGGGCAAATCACTGCCACATGGAGAGAGGGAAACTGTGGGAAAGGCAAACTTCTCTCCTAGTGGGGTCCCATGAGTAGGCAACTGCTATAGGGGGTCCCACCACAGCTGCGTGTCTTGGCAGAGCAGCCAAGCGATTCTAGGTGTGGAGTCCAGTTCTGGGGGTGGAGTGAGGCTACAGCTGGTCTCTGCCACTGTGGAGGAGCCCTGATGACTTGAGATGTCCCAAGAATGGAATGCTGACTAACCGAGGCCCTGGCTCAGAACAAATGCATGGGTTGGGGGTACAGTTCTCTACCAGGGGGATCTTTCACTCACCTACTCTTTCCACTCGGCTACCTGGAAAACAAACCCACCTTTTTCAAAAGAGCCCTCAGAGTGTGAGGCTCACCTGGTCCGCCATCATCCCTCTCCTAATCATGTATATTTGAGAAGCAGAAATGAGGTGACATTCACAGCATGAAAACAAAGAAAAGCATTAAACAAAGGCAACAGGTAACTGTGGAACCAGAAATGCTTTGTCACGTTGGTTCTTTCAATGTGTTGGCAATGCTCCAAAAGCAATTGGCAAGTAAATTCAACCTTAAGATTAAAAGGAGCAGTATCACATGTACCATAACTTGTAATACGAAAATCAAATTTAAAAGGAAGTAGACACAAGACCGATATAACATTAATAATTTGATGGATTTTCGTTTTCTTTAATCCTTCATGAACATAGGTTTATTATGCCTACAAGTAACACATAATCAAGGGCAGGCATGCAGAATTGTCTTCTTAGTTAAATGAGACTTTTTCTAACAAATGTATCAAATGCAGTTTCTTCCATAACAGTGGAATGTGTGCAATGCTTTCTGGACACAGTGGGCCTGGATGACTGTTCTGCACTCTCCCGCGGCATTTCTCTTACTACTCTGAGAGAACGAAATAGGTCTTACCAACATTGCACCCATAACAGACAAAAAGAAAGCCTAGTGAACATTTTCCTGACACTGATTAAATACTTTGATTATCAAGATCTCTGAATTATTTGCAGGCATGAATTATTTTCAAAATAACTATTTCCCTGAAATGTTTAGTTAACACAGTATGGCCCTGTGACATAGATGGTACACATTGCGCCGCGGACTGCAACATCAGCAGTTTGATATCAATCCAGCTTAGCGGGAGAAAGAAGAGGCTTTAAATATCTTTTAATCATCAAGACTCTTCTTCTGGCACTATATTAGATAACACTCCATTATGATTCACATTTGTCAGTTTATATTCCGGAAGTGGGAAAAATCTTCATTACTGCTAATTTGCTGAGTTTTAAAGTTCCACAGATACCTGTTCACCAGGGGGTAATACTGGTAGTAATTGAAATACTTGTTGTGTAGACTGTAATATGTAAAAATTTGTGATCATGGGAAACCTACAATATAATTGTCCCAGAGAGAAAATTAACTGAATTGTCATATTTAACGAGGTATTCCTCCTATCCCTTTTCCTATTGACTGGACAACAACTGGGTATATTTGGTAAATAAGGAATTTATTTGGAATAATGAAGCTTTTCTTAGCAACTATAGCTAAGTTTGTGAAGGTCTCCACCATCACATCTCTGTAGAGTTGCTTCTGAGAATCATCCAGCAATGCTCATTCTTCTGGGGTAAAATCCACAGCCACATTCTCAACAGTCACTGAATCCTAAAGTAACCCACAGGATCTCCTTCATTTGAGGAATAAGCAGTCAAATATGTGTGAACAGAAAAATGAGGCATCTAATCCTGAGAAATTTTCTTTATATTGTGATTTGACACATGGTTATGGGTTCTATAATGTCTACCGTAGGGTTTACCCATTATTCTAGCCATATATATTCACTTCTCCAAAAGTTTCATCTCATCCCATAGACTTATCAATATGAAGAACCTTCAATATTTTAATGAAAACCTTACATTACCTTTAATTCCATTTTTTCATACTCACTGTGTAAAGTCTCAAGTTTTTAAAATAATAAGCTTATCACTGCTCACATGGACTTCTCAAATCCAGGCTACAACCTAACTTTAAGAGTTTATAATATTTCAGCAATTCTCCACTATAAAAAACATATTCCATAACATCTCTCTCTTTCTATTTCTCTCCTTCTCTCTCTCTGTGGTATGTGGGTATATGAGAGATGGGTGGGGGTATATTTATGGAGAGGAGGTGAAACACCTTCCACAGTGATATCTCTCTCTATTTATATATATCTATATATATATATATTTATATAAAATAAGTGAATGTTGAAATATTAACAATTAATAAATACTTCAAGACTGGTATCTTATGGGTTTGCCAGTTTTTTTGGGTTTTTTTTTTTTTGCTTCCCATTAACCACTTCATGAAATAGCATATGATTAACAACTGAAAGACTTCAATATATAATTCAAATGTGCTCTGAAGTATTCCAGATAAACATGTCTTGAGTAATTGCCTGAATACCAATGAATATGTTTAATCAAACACATGCAAATCTTGAAATGGTCTATGCTCTCAAATTTGGGAAACAAGTGTTTGTCCATAGACTGCTGGTTATCCATATTGTTGTGCATTCAAAAAAAGGAGATATTTAAATAGATGTGAAATTTTTCAAACAATATTTTATGATACACATGCAAAATTCTGCTGAAACTAATACAAAATAGAGCTGCAATACTCGATCAACAGAACTGCTTGGCACTCAAGTAAATGGAAAATAACTTCTGGAATTAGAACTTCTGATATTATGGGTGATATCAAATGGTTCCAGTAAAAGATTGGATTAAGAGAGTACCATAACAATATTCCCCTGTCTTCTTGTCTTTATGGTAATTGTTGCAGTAGGGAAAAAAGGAAGCTATTCAAACAGAAAAATGGGATGCTTCAAATTTTAAAATCATGAAATGTACAGTATATATTTAATATATTTTTGGGAAAAAATCATCTGAAACATTAAACATATGGATAGGAGAAAATCATTTTAAAAATCTGTGAAGTAGAAACTGATCTTTCTGGTTGAAAGTGAGGAGAATCTGAAGAAATAACTAATGAAGATCAAAGATTATAACATTGAGCATCACTATAACAACACACACAATTGAATTAATCAGCAACCCCAGCAGAGTTTGAGCATGATTTGAAATCAAGATTTATATATTACTGAATCCATCATCATTATCCTTGGAACCAGCTATCAAGAACTCAAAGCACCTATTAAATTGGGCAATCTTCTGCCAAGGGTCTACTTAAAGTGCAGAAAGCAAAGGTGCCATTTTAGGACTAAGGTGAGCTTGGCTCAATCCATGATATTTTCATCACCCCATATGCATGTTTTCAAACGGGCAATCAATCAGAAAAAATGTAAATTAATTCATGTGAATTTTATGATATTGGTGCAGAATGTTGAGTATACCACAGACAGCAAGAAGAATAAACAAACCTATCATGGACAATGGAGCAATGGTAGTACAGTGAGCTAACTGCTGGGTCAGTCCTTTGAAAGTATCAGTCATTTCACTGGAGGAAGTCAAAGTTTCTATGCCCATACATAGTTACAGTGCAAGAAACCTCCAGGGCAGTTCTGCCCACAATTTTAAAGCTACTCTGTTTTGGAATCACTTTTTTGGCAGTGAGTTTGTATTTTTTTATTTTGGTCTCTAGGAATAAGTGCAGGACAAATGCTATTAAAAATCAAAGATGATGAGGTATCATCCTCAATACATGGGACATGTTATGAATGGGATCCTCTGAAGAAAGAGACACAATTGTTTAATTTTTGAAAACAGTCAAGAAAAATAAAATCACCTTCAGTGGCTGTGTTTTTAATAATAGTCCAATAATGGTGTTAATTATGTAAGGCAAGGTAAAGACACTGCAAGCCTAGGCAGGATTTCATTCTGTTGTACAAAGGGGCATTACCAGTAAGGAATGTTTTTACAGGGCTTACAATCACCATACATAAATATAAAGAATAGGAATTCTGGCTTATTGACCAAATGGACACATTTCATTCAGACTCATTCTTTTGATGAGGCCATGAGAAGATATGTGCAACAGTGTAAGAGCCAAATCTACCATCTCTAAAAAATCTAAAGAAAATATTTCACTGACTGATGGAGAAAAGAAAACTATAGTGAAGAAGCAATGGTGACTTTAAATGTGCTAAGAAAGCATGTCCTTTGGTCGACCTGTATATCTAGACTTACTCAGGAAGTTTATCATCACTGTTATCCAGTGTTTGGAACCACATATGCATTTGATAGCAATAGACTGCATCATACAGCTCCATCCCTTGTCCCCCACCCATCACACTTTTGCCTTTGAATCTAACCTCGGGTTTCAGTGATTCTTATCTGACCTTACTCTGTATAATGAAAATAACCTAGGTTTCTGTAGTACTCACCATTTTGTAGTACAGCTCCTGGAAGAAAAATCAATGCACTCTCTAAATAGCAAGCAGAGACACTAGGAAATTTGGAGTCAGGTGAATGGATTTGGTTCACAGCCATCCAGAAGTTCAAATCCTTGTGATGCTTAAGTGTGCAAGACAGCAGTCCCACGTTTCTGGCTCCCTAGACTGGACTGTATTTTGTTATGTGTGGCCAATCTGCAACCTGAAACTGAAGAGGAGTGATCACTTAGGTATGTCAGTGTTGGCCTGAACTTCTTGCCCTAAGAGAGACCACCCTGAGCCACTGAGCTGAAGATTAGGATCCAAACAGAAGTATTTGTTGTAAAGACAGGGCCCACGCTATGCTAATAAAGTCCATTCTTCTCTTCATCAGGTCCCCTTCATTGACATTTCTGTAATAGAAGCAGGTATTTCCTAGTCTCAGAGGATTAATGGATTCCAGGTGTTCCCGAAAGGCAATTATGACCCTGGATTACTGTATAGCCTTGGGAGTTCAATGCTTAAGTTGAGTGTTGACCTAGGTTTTGAATGGTTGACTTTGAAGAGGAACCCTTCACACTTTAATTTGTTATCAAAATAGGTGAATTTTCAGGAAGAATCTGTTTTCAAGCCAAGTCAATATACTCATTGCTACAATATTCTTATGCTAGTTTTATTGCTATAAAAATATTTACACGACTTCCGGGAAGATGGCGACGGAGTGACACACACCAGAGGGACTCCACAGAATCCAGGCCAGGAGAGTTGCTCAGAGTGAAATTCAACACCACTGGATCGCAGGAGGTGCATCATAAAGATAAATAGGCACAGATCCACGGGGTTTGAGGGGCTGGGGGCTTTTGGCTTACCTCAGTGGAAGCCGGCTGGGCCTCGACCCTAGTCAAGCTGCCGGATCTGCCCAAGCTGGGACCATTTGGAGCCTGTAGCAGGGCTTGGTCTCAGCACAGCCACAGTTTTCCGCTACCTGCCTCAGGGCAGGGACAGGACGCTTGCGGCTCCACTGGCAGGGATCGGGGTTCAACTACATTGTTGCTTCTGTTTGCTTGTCTGCTCTATATTCCCACACAGCCTTGGAGGGCTGTGCAGGGGCTTTTTCAAGGCACAGCCGCAGCCCTCCGCGTGGTCTGAGCAGGGACTAAACCCAAACCCCCACAGCTCCATAGGCAGGGATTAAGCTTCAGCTACACTGTGGCGTCTGTTAACATCTCTGCTTTCTGTCCCCCCACTTCTCTGGGGGCTGCTCAGCAGTTTTCTTGCGACCCTTCTTGGGGCTCAGCTGCAGACTACCGCTGGGGCTTGGGGCAGGGAGTAAGCCCTTTAAGATCCACAGGCAGGGAATGGGACTCAGCTACATAGTTTCTTTTGCTTATCTCGCTTCCCTGTACCCTTGCACAGTCTACTATCACTTTTTGATTTTTCTCCCCCCCCCTTGTTCCTGCCCTGCTCTCTCACACTCCATTGCGGACTTACGGGGCACTCCTATTGCCCTAGGGCATTTGCGCCTGGGTCACACCCAGCTAGGTGAGCTCCACCCTGCATAGATATCCCAAGGCTAGGGTAAGGCCTGCTTGCTCTCCACGGGATACTCCTCAGACTTCTCACCAGGTAGTTCCTGCCTGTGTACCTGGGGACATAAGGCAGCTCAGGCAACACTTATCAATATTCAAACCAATAGCGGGAACTTCAGCCCAGCCTCTGCATCACTGGGGCAGGCACTCGACCTGACATCTGGGGCACTCCCCTGATAGGGAAGCCACAGGAAGATAAAGTGGTAGGTTAATCCCATAGCAAAAACAGCTGTAGGTTAATCCCATAGCAAAATCAGCTGTAGGCAAATCGAAGAAGCATTCCTATAAGTCTTCCAGAGAGAGACTAGAAAATGGCACCTGGTCCCTCAAAAACAACTCAACGCAAACAGCCACCACCCACAACGACCTCAATGAAAAAACAGGAGAAACAAAAGACCAACGCAGAAGATGTCCTGAACATAGCAACCTACATAGAAGAAGCAGATATTGGGATGCCATACAAAGACACTCTCAGAATGCTGCTTGGAGCCATGCAGGATATGAAGGAAATAATACAGAAAAAGGATGAACGGATAGAGGAGATAAAAGACATACAACAAAGGGAAATACAGGAGCTTAAGGAGCAGATAACGAAAAACAATAGCAGAATCGTGTTCCTTGAGAATCGATTGGAGGAATCAGAGAACCGCATCAGTGTTGTGGAGGACAGCCAAGCAGACTTTAATAAACGTGAACAAAAATCTAATAAGAGCATCAGAGAAGCCGAAGAAAACCTAAGAGCTATGTCTGATGCTATGAAGCGGAACAACATTAGAATAATTGGCCTACCGGAGGAAGACACAACAAAGAAGTCATCTGAAACAATAGCGAGAGAATTCTTGGAGGAAAACTTCCCCAGCCTAATGAATGAAAACCAAGCAACCATCCAGGAGGCTGAAAGAACACCAGCACGATGGGACCCCAAGAAGAAATCACCAAGGCACATAATAGTTAAACTATCCAACTTTGAGGAAAAGGAGAAAATCATGAGAGCAGCTAGGGAAAAGCAAGCAATCACATATAAAGGTTCCCACATAAGGATATGTTCAGACCTATCAGCAGAAACTATGAAAAAAAGGAGAGAGTGGAGTAACATATTCCAAAAATTGAAAGAAAACAACGCAAATCCAAGAATATTCTACCCAGCCAAATTATCGATCAAGATCTATGGAGAAGTAAAAGTCTTCCCAGACAAGGAAAAACTCAAAAAATACGTTACAACAAACGCAGCCTTACAAAAGATCCTCGCCGACTCGGTATGGGCAGAAGAACAACACTCACCAAGCACAAATAAGAGACCAACACACAGAACAACCTCACCCAGAGCACAACAAAGAGAAAACAGACCCCAAGATAGCAATGGCTTAAAGATGGAAAGAAGTCAAGAATGATACACACACACTAATGAGAAAGGAAAGTAGGAAAACTCCCAACACAAAAGGTATAAAATGGCATCACAGAGTCCGCACATTGAGATAATAACCCTGAATATCAATGGCCTGAACTCAGGCATTAAAAGACTGGGACTAGCATAATGGCTTAGAAAACACAACCCATCAATTTGCTGCCTACAGGAGACACATCTCAAGGCTACAGACAAAAATAGGCTGAGAATCAAAGGCTGGAGAAGGACCTACCAAGCAAACAGCAATACAAAAAAAGCAGGGGTTGCAATCCTTATCTCGGATAAAATTGACCTCAAAGTGCAAACCATAAAAAGAGATGAGGAGGAACACTATATAATGCTCAAGGGAATGATAGACAATGAACCACTAAGCATTGTAAACATATATTCCCCGAACGAGAGACCAGCTCAATACGTCAACCAAACATTCCAAAAGATTAAGAAAGAAATCACAGACTCAACAATTATACTGGGCGACTTCAACTCACCACTCACTGAGAAAGATAGATCACAGGGAAAGAAACTCAACAAGGAGACTAGAGAACTAAACTCCACAATTAGACAATTTGACCTAATAGATATTTACAGAGCTTTTCATTCAAATAAAAAAAATTTCACATTCTTTTCAAGTCTATTCGAAGATAGACCACATGCTGGGGCATAAGGCAAATCTACATAAATTTAAGCACATTGAAATAATACAGACCTCTCTCTCTGACCACCGTGCCATAAGACTGGAAATCAGCAAAAGGAAGACAAAGAAAACAAGAGCAAATAATTGGAGGATGAATAACACTCTACTGCAAAAGGAGAGCATACTGGTGCAGATCAGAGACGAAATCAGGAAATTTCTAGAAACCAACGAAAATGAGCACACGACATACCAAAACTTATGGGACACAGCAAAGGCAGTCATCAGAGGAAGGTTCATAGCAATACAAGCACACCTAAGAAAGGAAGAGAGAATCATGATGGATACGCTGACACAAAATTTACAAAAACTAGAGCAGAGTCAGCAGGACAACCCTACTAATAGCAAAAGAAAAGAAATTATAAAAATCAGGGCTGAGATTCAGGAGAGGGAAAATAAAAAAACTATGGAAAAAATTAATATCGCTAAAAGTTGGTTCTTTGAAAGGATAAACAGGATCGATAGACCATTGGCAAACCTAACCAAAGAAAGGAGGGAACAAATCTCAATAGCAAGAATAAGGGATGAAAGAGGGGTCATTACAACAGACCCTAATGAAATCAAAAGGATAGTTACACAATACTATGAAGGAGTGTACTCCAATGAATTCAACAATTTGGAAGACATGGACAAATTCCTGGAAAAACAATCCCTCCCTAGACTATCCTCGGTGGACATCAAGAATCTCAACAGAACCATAGCAATAGAAGAAATAGAAAAGGTTATCAAGGGATTACCAACAAAAAAATCCCCTGGACCAGATGAATACACTGGAGAATTATATCAAGCATTCAGGGAAGAACTAATACCAATCCTACACAAACTTTTCCAGAACATAGAAAAAGACGGCAAACTCCCAAACTCCTTCTATGAAGCTAGTATAACTCTGATACCCAAACCGGGCAAGAATCCCACAAGAATCGAGAACTACAGACCGATATCCCTAATGAACATTGTTGCAAAATTCCTTAACAAAATACTAGCCAACAGAATACAAAAGTATATAAAACAAATAATTCACCATGACCAAGTGGGATTCATACCAGGGATGCAGGGATGGTTCAACATATGAAAGACCATTAGTATTATTCGTCACATTGACATGAAAAAGTATAAGAATCACATGATTATATCAATAGACGCAGAAAAAGCATTCGACAACATCCAACACCAATTCCTGTTTAAGACACTAGCGAAGATAGGAATGGAAGGAAAGTTCCTCAAGACAATACAAGCTATATATGAAAAACCAACAGCCAAAGTCATAGTCAATGGAGAAAAGACTAACACAATCCCACTGAAAAAGGGGACCAGACAAGGATGCCTTGTCTCCACTCCTATTTAATATTGTGCTGGAGGTTTTAGCTAACAGCATAAGGCAAAGTAGTGACATCAAAGGTATTCGTCTGGGGAAGGAAGAGGTGAAACTATCGTTATTTGCAGATGATATGATTTTATATATGGAAATTCCCAAAAGTTCCACAAGGGGAGTACTAGAAGCAATAGAGGAGTTTGGCAGAGTGGCAGGATACAAGATCAACAAACAGAAGTCCATCGGACTGTTATACACATCAGATAAGACCAGAAGAAGAGATCAAGAAGGTGGTACCCTTCACAATAGCCAAACACAAATTGAAATATCTAGGGATACACCTGACTGACAAAAAAAAAAAAAGATCTATATAGGGAAAACTATGGACACTATTACAAGAAACTAAGAGTGACCTCAACAAATGGAAGAATATTCCATGCTCTTGGATTGGGAGACTTAATATAGTTAAGATGTCAGTTCTGCCAAAAGCACTATATAAGTTTAATGCTATCCCGATACAATTACCATCATCTTTCTTCAAAGAAATGGAAAAACTCATTACCAACTTCATATGGAGAGGGAAGAAGCCCAGAAGTAGCAGAGAACTCCTCAAGAACAAGGACACCATGGGAGGGCTTGCTTTACCTGACTTTGGCGCATACTATGCAGCCACAGTTCTCAAAACTGCATGGTATTGGTACAATGACAGATACTCAGACCAATGGAAGAGAACTGAAAATCCATAAATAAAAGCATCAGCATACACACAGCTGATCTTTGACAAGGGCCCCAAAAAGATCAAATGGGAAGCAGATGCCCTCTTTAACAAGTGGTGCTGGAAAAAATGGATATCAACATGCAGAAAAATGAAGCAAGACCCTTATCTCACTCCATGCACAAGAATAAACTCAAGGTGGATCACAGACCTTGAAGTTAAACCCCAAACTATTAGGGCCATCAATGAGGGATTTGGGACCAACTTGAGAACTTTGGCGCAGGGAATACACAGGCTATCAGAAATAGGGAAGGACACAAACACAGAGGAGGCACAAATTGACAAATGGGATATACTGAAGATAAAACACTTGTGTACATCCAAAGAATTCACCAAGAGAGTAATAAGAGAGTCCACAGACTGGGAAAACATCTTTAGCAATGACACATCAGACAAAGGCCTTATTACTAAAATTTATAATATTCTGCTAGATTCCAAAAAGAAAAAAACCAATAGCCCACTTGAAAGGTGGGCAAAGGACTTGAACCGAAATTTTACAGGGACAGAAATCTGAATGGCCAACAAACATATGAGAAAATGTTCCCGATCTTTAGCCATAAGAGAAATGCAAATTAAAACAACAATGAGGTACCACCTGACACCCTCAAAGGTAGCCCAATTCAAAAAATCAGAAAGCAACAAGTGTTGGAGGGGCTATGGGGAGACAGTAACTCTCATCCACTGCTGGTGGGACTGTAAGTATGTACAGCCACTATGGAAATCAATGTGGCGATACCTAAAACAGATGGAAATAGAGTTACCATATGACCCAGCAATCCCCCTACTGGGCATATACCCAGAAGAGGCAAGAAACAAACCAAGACCAGACATCTGTGCTCCAATGTTCATTGCAGCACAGTTCACAATTGCAAGGAGTTGGAAGCAACCCAAATTTCCATCAACTGACGATTGGATTAAAAAACTGTGGTATATACTTACAATGGAGTACTACGCATCACTAAAAAGCAGTAATGAACGTATGAGGCATATAGTGGCATGGGAAGAACTGGAGGAAATCATGCTAAGCAAGGTAAGTCAGGCACAAAAGCACAAGTACAACATGAGTCCGCTGAGGTGAGAATTAAAATTTTTTTAAAAAAGCAAAATGGCATAGGGGAAAAAACTACTGTATACAAACATTTTAGGGGTGAAGACTGTGTAGTATGGAAGGGACCAGACCAAAACCAGGGATGTACATTGTAGACAATGGTGGAGGAAGGGGGGAGAGGAAAACAAAAGGATGAATATAAGGAAGAAAAGGGGAGCAGGGGCATGGGCATTAATCCACCCAAGGGGAGGGTATTGTTTATATCTCCACAGGGAAAGTGGGACCAGACTTCAACCCAGTGCCACAAGGTGTGAATGCAATATCCCGGCGTGGAGTAGGGAACCAGTGGAGAGGTCTGGGAGGCTGGCCTCAGCACCATAAATTTAGTGGATTCCTGCCCCTCCCCCCAAAATAATTTGCTCCAAAGGATGACATTGACTCTGCAGCTCCGGGAGACGAACATATCTGATCAGAGCACACGGGAGCAGATGAAGGGGCAGGAGGAGAGAGTGGAGCACAACCTGGCCCACCAGGCCATGAGGATGATGTTCCTGAGTAGAGCAGCCAGTCCATAGAGAGAACAACATGGCTGGCCCCACTATGAGAAATGATGCCCCTCATTGGCTAAGGGCGATACAGGGGACTGTACCGGAGACACAGTGTGGGAATTGCACCTGACCTGATACGACCACACCGAGGCAAATCAATGGGGGAGTGCAGCAGAACAGCAAGGGAATGGAGTGGCAAGGTCCCCAGGGAATGCTGAAAGTGGACTTTGGGGCCAGGGCGTGATGCCCCAACAGACTGGACTGGAAAACGCTCCTAAGGGCCAGCAAACAATCCCTGAACTAACTACAAGCTTTTCTCTTGTGAACTGTTTTGTTCTGTTCTTTGTCAGTGGTTTGTTTTTGTTGTCTGGTTGTATACTGTTGCTTTGTTTTCCTCTGTCTTGTTTTCGTGCATGTTAGTGTCTCCACAGGTCTGTCTGAATAGGACAGGCTGGATGAACTATCTGGAGGAAAAACAACGGGACCGACAGTTCCGGGGGGACTTGTGGTGGGGGGGTTAGGGGGGGTAAGGAAGTGGTGTTAACAAACACAGGGACAAGGGAAAAACATGGGACACCAAATGGTAGAGAAGGGGGCGTGGCAGGTCTGGTGGGGAATGATCAAGGGTAAGGTTGCTTAGAGAAGAGGTATACTCTAGCCCAGGTGGCGACGAAGCATGGTAGTAGGGCAGTAGGAAAGTCAAGGGAGATGGAGGAAAGAGCTAGGAGTCAAAGGGCATTTATGGAGGTCTAGACAAAGACATGTACATGCAAATATTTATATAGGAGAATGGGGAAATAGATCTATGTGTCTATATTTATAGATTAAGTATTAAGGTGGCGGAAGGACCTTGGGCCTCTACTCAAACACTCCCTCAATGCATGATTACTTTCTTTAATTAAATTGGAACTCTATGATGCTCACTCTCCCGACACAACTGCTGGAGTCAAAGTGGGTGAACAAGTAAATGTGGTGAAGAAAGCTGATGGTGCCCGGCTATCAAAAGAGATAGTGACTGGGGTCTTAAAGGCTTGAAGATAAACAAGCGGCCATCTAGCTCAGAAGCAACAAAGTCCACATGGAAGAACATACCAGCCTGTGTGATCGAGTGGTCCCGAAGGGATCAGTTACCAGGCATCAAAGAACAAAAAATCATATCATTGACTGCACACCTTCATGACAGGATCGCTGAAGACAAATGGGTGCATAAGCAAATGTGGTAAAGAAAGCTGATGGTGCCCGGCTATCAAAAGAGATAGTGACTGGTGTCTTAAAGGCTTGAAGGTGAACAAGCGGCCATCTAGCTCAGAAGCAAAAAAGCCCACATGGAAGAAGCACACCGGCCAGTGCGATCACGAGGTGCCAAGGGACCAGGTATAAGTCATCATGCAAAAAAAAAAAGATATATGTGTGTATCTATGTGTATAAGTATATATATATATATATATATATATATATATATATATATATATATATATATATATATATATATATACCGTATTCAATGAAGGGTGAAGTGCAGAGTGGAGACCCAAGGCCCAAGTGTCGGCCACTGGAGATCCCCTTATGGAGGGGTTTAGGAGAGGAGATGGGTTAATTAGGGTGCGCGGTAGTATCGATGAAGAACACAGCTTTCCCCCAGATCCTGGATGCTTCCTCCCCCCAACTACCATGATCTGATTTCTACCTTGCAGGGCTGGATAGGGCAGAGGCTGTACACTGGTACATATGAGGGCTGGAGAAACAGGGAATTCAGGGTGGATGATACCTTCAGGACCAAGGGTGTGAGGGGCGATGCTGGGAGAGTGGAGGGTGAGTGGGTTGGAAAGGGCGAACTGATTACAAGGATCCACATGTGACCTCTTCCCTGGGAGAGGGACAGCAGAGAAGGGGGGAGGGGAGACTCTGGATAGGGCAAGATAGGATAAAATAACGATGTATAAATTACCAAGGGCACATGAGGGATGGGGTAGAGGGAAGGGAGGGGGAAAAGAGAACCTGATGCAAAGGGCTTAAGTGGAGAGCAAATGCTTTGAGAATGATTGGGGCAGGGAATGTATGGATGTGCTTTATACAATTGATGTATGTATATGTATGGATTGTGATAAGAGTTGTATGAGTCCCAAATAAAATGTAAAAAAAAGAAAAGAATTATTTCAATTAAAAAAAAACAAAAACAGAAAAACATTTACAATGTACTTTAAAAATTTACAGAATTATGAGGTATGACCAATGCTTTCAGTGCTACTATCTGTGTACCTTTCTATCAACAATTTCTTCCCCTTTACATTTCATTTTAGTAATCCCTTTTCCTGATTATCGGACTAACACCCACATCTCACCCATAGTTTTGGACTTCTAGGGAGAGATAGAAAGGTAGTATCTTGGAATGCACTTGTGAAACTTGCTCCACCAGGAGCCTGGAAGGGTAGGATCACAAAACGAATGTGACGGGAAGAGGCTGTGAGAAAGTAGGGAGACATTAGCCTGAAGTGGCTAGTTGGATATGCTGGTTTGATGTCATTGACATTGCGCTTTTCAACCCCTAGTGAGTTTCTTAGTCAGGAAGTTGTGAAGTGGCAGTTATTTGACAGGGGTGTATGTTTGTGCCCCTATAAAACTAGTATGTAAGTCAAGCTAGTAGAAAAATACACTATTTATTTTTGACTCTGTCATGCCCATTCACCATAAACATCTGGAATATAGGACTCA